>NC_074720.1:3946456-4246456 GCF_947242115.1 Biomphalaria glabrata
AGTCATGCATATTAACCAATGATCTAAATTCTGCTCAGGCAACCCATTCCATGCTCTAATAGCACTAGGGAAGAAGGAGCATTTGTACAAATTTGTCCTAGAGGAATGTGCCTTTTGAACATCCGACATTTGGTATTGCACTTGCACAAAAAAATTGTTGCATGTGTTTAAATGTGATTAATGTAACATTTATAATATAGGTGTCCGAGAACGTGCATAAAACACAGAACAGAATGTGATCTTTTAGTGCAAACTTATCAAATAATAATTTAAGTTGATTACCGAATCAGCCAGGAAATCCATTCAGCAAAGTTTAAATCTCTTCATTAACATGCACGACTACTTTAACCCATGGAATGCGCCTAGGACGTCTGTAATTTATAAGATAAGATTCGAATGAAATATTCGAGTAGTGAAATACAACGTAATGGGTTAGGCTAGAATAGACACGGACAAACTGTTTTCCCTGTAAAAATAAGCGTTTAGTGACATCGCTAATACTGAAGGTCTGTACGACGTGGCAACGAGCTATTGGTCTCCACTGCCCACAAGTTGCGACGTTGCAGGTCAGTGTTGAATGAATGTCGTATGAATTTTATTTTGATCGCTGACCAGCAAAGAGATGGACGCGAGTATCTGGATTACAACTTATTTAAGAAGAACTTTCATACATATTTTGTATGTTACCTTGTCTCTCGGGTCACCGGGGTCATGACTTGTCTTGAGAGTTATCAGTCCAGTGGTCGGCGCCCCTGTGAATCTTCCTGAGCAGGAAACTGGATCGTCTTGTCAGACAGCTTTGCTACAACGCTCCCCCCCCCCTTTTTTTTTTGTTCTTGTAAAGGAGAGGGTTGATGTCAAACGATTTCCTTAAAGTGTCACTGTTCTAATTCTCTATTGTGCCAGTTTGTAGGTTGAGTGTAGGTGGGGTGAGGGGCTGCCATGGAGTCAGTAGACCTTGACCTTTGTTTCTTTCTACGTCAACCTGTTTCCTACCTACGTTCCCCCAGTACGTGAGTCATGGGAAACATTGTGGAAATAGTTAGAGCAGCGGTGTCCTGCGGGTTTTTTTTGTTGTTGTTGTTGTTTTTTTAGTTAAGACCCCCATTTCTAATGTCCAACTTAATAAATAATTATTTAGTATATACTCACTTTATAAGGGGGGAAAATGGCATGAATATTCATTTTTATTTTCTCGCATTACTCTTCATTGGCGACACCACTGCAGACCCATCCCTTCCCCAACTGAGGGCTGCTACATGCAGTCGGAGAACCACTGATCTTGACATTCGGAAAAAGATGGAGGCCCGTTTGGTGTGCCCCGCGCTGATATACAGTAGGTTTACATAAGTATGAGAAGCCCTACTCTAAGCGGTGGCTGAGCGGTAAAGCGCTTGGCATCCGAACCGGGGTTCCCGGTTTCGAATCCTGTTGAAGACTGGGATTTTTAATTTCGGGATCTTTGGGGTCTCTGAGTACCTGGCATTAGTTGTGAAAAAGTAAAAAAAAACAAAAACGGTTGGTCGTTGTGATGGCCACAAGACGCCCTCGTTAACCATAGGCCTCAGAAACAGAAGACCTTTGCATCATCTGCCTTATAGACCACAAGGTCTAAAAGGGGAAAGTTTACATAATTATGTCAATGAGTATCAAAAAGTGTGCCTTTGAGTTCATTCATCGTTATGGTCGAGCTTGTGTCCTAATGTCCTAATATACACGTATATGTGCAGCCACCAATATGTAATATTAACATTTAAAGTAAAGTAAGTATAGTTCCCCTTTCATACCTTGTGGTCCCCATTAATGTCAGGTACCCATTAGAGCTGGGTGGACTCAGAGGCGCCCGAAGATCCCGAAATTAAGAATCCCAGTCTTCGAACCCCGGTTCGGAAGTCAAGCACTTTACCACTCAGCCACCGCGCCTCCTATATTAACATTTAGATCTAGCCTAATCTGTGCTGAGCTCTCTGTTCTGCGTGACGGCTAAACCAACTTGGCAATGGTGCCGTGAAGATAAAGTTTAGGAAGCATGTACTTTAAAAAGTTCAGTTCAACCCTACAAGTGTAGTAGTATATGGTATGGGGTCTTGGGATACACTATGGATATCTAGTTTAAAACTAATAATTTCCACTAAAAATATCCATTCCAAAACCACAACTGACATTGACGTACAAGTTGTAGTTCTACTTTGTTATTGGAATTACAGCAATTAAATAGACAACACGAATTACTTTTGTAATCTTGTGTTTAAAAATGGTTAATGTGTGTGTGCATAAATGTATATATTTTGCATACTTAATAAATAATTTTTAGATTGAAACGATTCGCTCTCATACCTAAATTTGCCGCTGGCTCTGTTTCTGACAACGCAAATAGAACGGCTTTACCCTCCGAGGACGTTAATACTGAAGTATTTATAGATCAGGCTTAGAGCAAAGTAGCTTAGCTTAGGATGAACGAATCTTTTCAAAGAGCTGAAATTTAGACATTCCCATAATGCAATTACGTTGTTTTCAATGCAACTTAAAAACAACACACATCCACACATAGTGGTTCCCTTTAAAAAAAAAAAGCACCAGGTCCGTATGGCCCAGTTCTCAGTGTGTAGCGTTGTTGAAAACAAAATACAACTGCCTGTCATATTTAAATACGTGAAGGTGAAAAACAAACTTTTAGGGGGCAGAACTAATGCCTCGGGTTTAACTTCGTCTCTCTCCCTCTCTCTCTCTTTACTTTTTTTTTTCTTTCAATATTCTGTGGATAAAATTCCTGAACACAAACCTAGCGGCGCTTGGCGTCACCGTCTGTTAGTAAGGCCCGCGGAGTTGTTCAACCCGTATGACAATAGCCGAATATCTGTTTGAGCCAATCAGGTGTTCTTCAACCCGACCTATATTTAGACAGGAGCGTACTACTCTCCAACCCTCCTTTCCTTTTTTTTATACACACATACACACACAAATAAGCGCACACCTGCACACACACATATATACAAAAAAAAAAAAGTTCTTTGCTCAGTGCTTCTCAACTAGCAATGAGGAAAAAAAAGGAATCCGAAGCTAAACATGACGAGAGCTGTTTGGATGCCATGAAATCTGGCTTGTTTAGGGCTTTTGTACATTGCGCATTGAAATCGTATTAGTCCGCGTGTTGGAATGTTACAAAGAAGCCCGTGTCAGATACCCCACTTTTTGAGAAGCCCTACGCTAAGCGGATTCCAGTTATCAATATCTGTCGCCTGTTCGCGCAAGAGGTGGGGTGGCGGGCGGAAGGGGTTAGGAGCGAGGTAGACGAGACTGGTAGAGGGAAAAAAAAAGGGGGGGGGGCAGCGGGGTGGTCACCGGTGTGTAATGTGCACTTTGGCGGTGGTCGTTCCCGTGTCATTTTAACAGTTTTGATAGCGCATTAGTTAGCGTTTGTATGCAGCTTCATCTAGGTCTAGAAATCGTCGCATCGAATCAGTTGTGTGTGTGTGTGTGTTTCAACACTGTTTGGAACTGGACGTCGGGCGCCGCATATACATTCCTCGTGTGTTATAGTCACGTGACCAGCTGGACTAAACTAGGTCGGTTCATATCAATAGATCGATTTCTCATGGTTTCGTTTCAATGGATGTATACACGCAAGAGTCTGTTGTGATTTAGATCTAGAGGTCTGTATTATATAGACGTGTAGTATCTAGATCTACCAGCACCGTTTGGTTTACAACTGGAAACAACAACAATCTATCTAGATGATACGGATCTAACATCTGTGTTGCTTTTACGTATCCGCGACTGACTTGTGCCATTGTGTGTCCACTTGCTTGTCAATAGACTACATCTGCTGCTGGTCGTGTGTTTATTTCTCTTTGGATTATAGACTCAAAGTCTAGATTTTTAGATCTTTTAAACATCCTCTGCAGACCAGTGAAGGATGGACTATGGCTATTAAATAGGACTAAGTGTTCCTATATTCCATACATTCAAATTTGTAGATCTAGATTTAGATCTAGTCTAATTGGTGAGTAGAATCTAGATCTGCAAAATTATGTAGATATATCTATTAATAGAGTAGATAATATAGATTTTGATGTAATCTATACATTTTTCAATTAACTTATTTAGATCATATAGATAGCAGACACATAGGCTTGGTGTTTTGTAATGCTCAAAATTCAATCACAATAGAAGTAAGTCTAAAGTCTAAAGCATGCTTTGACATTGCATTCATGTATAGATCTACCCACTAGGAACGGGCATAGAGTTATATGCACAGACAGATACCTACCTGTTGTTGGCCTCCTTCAGTCGGTAAGACTATAGTTCATCTTAAAGAGCACTGTCTCGTGTGACTGTAGAGCCTTATTTTTGGAGGGACACTCCCTTCCACGTATATCTACCTATAAATTTGGTTGAGTTACTTTATTTACTTGTGGGCTTAATGAGGCATCGTTCAAGTTGTGGATGAGTAAAATAAATGAGTATATACTATAATCTTACAAATATCCAGATCTTAGATCTAAAAGTTGTCGGATGTTTGATCTACGGTATATTTTAAGGTTATCACTTACCAGACTCCGTTAATTTTCTCTTTAGGTGTAGCATGAACCTTTGTAAATCAGAGTTCATTGAGAATAATGAAGTTTAATAACGGAATTAAATATAATAATTAAAATGGACATAACTGGACGGCTGTCCGTGTGGTTTACGCGCTGGACTGTTGTCTCGAACGTCCCGGGTTCGAACTGTGCCCTCCACCCCCCCCCCCCCCCCCGGGGCCGTCTTGTTGGAAGTTTGGGCTAAGATGTAATTATTTTCAATTCTGAAGAAACAATTCGAAACATGTAAAAGAAGTTCTGATTGGCTAAGCTGCTTGCTCATCAGTTGGAACGTGTAGAAACAAAAGTGATGATTGGTCACTTCTTTCCAATGCTCAGGGATCAACACACGAGAGATGGAAGTCTAGCAGATTAAACGTGAGATTCTCCCTTAAGAGATACATTTGGATGAAACTCTAAAGTAGAAAACAGACACAGAGGTTTATACAGGCCACCCGCTTTGTTGATGTGTCTGTTTTGAAATGGAGTTATTTTTAAACCGAGAGAACCAGTTTTAATGCAGTGGTTTTCAAGTGGAAGAGAAAGAGGTCTCTGTTGCAAGGGGAGATACATCACGTCACATTCCCTCTAAAGTGCTAGTGGGTTGTCTCGCCTAATTCGTTGAAATTAGCTGAAGATCTATAACCAGACATCACTTCGACCATGTATAGGTCATTGTCCTTTCTGCTCTGTCGTCTGTTGCTTTCTGTGTCCTCTGGTACGTGCGTCGTTATCTTAGTTATCTCCCCTTTTCTCCCGTCTACAAACTTTCCCCCCTTCTAAGAGATATGTAGGAGAGAAATGACGTCTGGACTAGCTCCTTCCGGTCTCTGGGTAAAGCAAGGGTGAGAACTACAATATTCCTGCCTATAAATAAATAAAACAGATGGAAGCCAGCGATATGAAGCTAAATGATCTGGCCACCAGATAATTTACGTTCATAGTTGAGTGAACACGCTGGAACCAAACAAACGAAAAATCTATTTACAGTTGGCTGACATTTGTGTAAATAAAGAAAAAGGGGGAAAGGCGGAAAATCGAATTTATTTTCTTGGAAGAGAAAAAAAATCGTCCAGTATTGACAAGTTGGTATTTGTAGATCTGTTTTCTATCTCTGTGTGCATTGACTTACTCTGGCCACTCACATCGTTGACCTACTTTGACTGGCGTGTCTCGCCACTGTAATGTCAATTTAATCCTATGCACATGTTTGCCAATGTCTCTCTGACACCACCGCTACCCTCGACATGACCTCGAGAATCAATCAAGTTAATTTGTTGATCAAGCCGCCGGCTATAAAGCTCACCTCTCTTGCTCAGTGCCGGCATCACTGTGGACGTTACAAGTGGAGGAGAACAAAGTGAATACCCGTTCCGTTTTCTAAATATATCCGCAGCTAGATCTCTCATCCCCAATTCTTGAATTCCTTTGGCTTTGTTAGATACTGTTTGAGATTAGATACTGTTGAGGTTGAATCCTTCTTAAGATCTACTCTATAGTAAAAAGTTAAGTTCCCCTTTCAGACCTTTGTGACCTATAGGGCAGATAGGTCCTCTGTTTCTGTGGGCCAAATAAAATAAGACATTAACTACCCAATGCCGTTATGGGATGAAGTTAGTTTCAAATTCCCAAAGATACACAACAGGTGTCCTCAAATGGCTCTGATTGTTCTCTTTGCACTTTGTGTGAATGAAACGATGTGGATCTTTAATTTGAAGTCACTCCTGCGATGTACTTGTTTGTGTCCCTTATCACCGTGGTTTTTCCCCTTGGTCTTATAATACAAAATAGTTCACACGTTGAATGCCTACATTTTTATTACTATACTCTTGTTTGTTTTGTAGCAGGTGATTTAGTGCAACTTTGTACAAAAGTCTCTAGAAGCTCTTTGTGGATTTGTAATTAGTATTCGTCCTCTCTCACCTTCTTCAGCGGGTCTTAGGTTTCAGTGATAGGGACTACCGAAACATTTCTCAACGCTTGAACTGAAACTATTAGTTTGAGATTTGATTTTTTGGTAAGTGTTTTGGTCACAGAAGTAGTCTCGATATGATTCTTCTTTGAAAATAAAGCAATGACATAATATTTTGTACAATGTCTCATGACACGCATTGTTGCATGTAGTACGAGTCGCATGTACTATCGATGTCCTTGGCTTGAACGTCTGTCGTCTGCTTTCTTGCCGAGACCTATGGAGACTTGAGGATAATGCAACAGTGACTTTGTGTGCTGCTGGCAGGTTACTGTTGGCCTCACAGGTCACAATCATCAGGCCATAGTTTGTGTGTTCATCTTAGTACATTTTTTCAACAATTAGCATAAAAAAAAATATGACAAAGTTTGGTGGAAGTGATTCACAACCCAACAATTTCATGTTGTAGCTCAAAGTCTCTGTATGACAGTATGTTTTTAAACACACACTAGTTTTGGCGTGGAATACAGTTTTTTTTCCCCTAATCAAAATAGTGGCCCATAAAAAGCTACATTATAGTCATACAAACCGTGACCCCCATATCGAAGGTGCCGTACAAACACACACACACACTCACACACAACCGAATAGTTTGGATTAAAAACGTCTCAGTGCGTTTGTAGATAAAGTCACACAAGATATAAATAAAGCTCTATGTGATAATAACTCTATAATAAATTTTCAGGATTAATAGTAAGGGAATAAGTAAAGTTCCTTTCAGAAGGAAGATGGTGTTAAGGTCATCTGTTTCTTTGGCCAGTCGCATTGGCTATCCCCAACTAAAGTCAGGTACCTATTTGAGGTGGGTGGATTGGGCACCCTGAAAATCACGAAATTCAAAATCCCACCGAGATTCGAACTCAGTACCCCAGATTCGGAAGCCAAGTGCTTAATCACTTGGCAACTGCGCCTCCTGGAATTAAAAGTGGAATTTATTTATTTTGACAGCGCGGCTATTTTAGTTTCTTCGAGTTTGTTCATGAATACTCGATATATTTTTTTTTGTACATTCAATTATTGTCATTTCGTTTTAGCCGACTAGCACCAGTATGACATCATCGAAATCACCGTGGAATCTGGAGAGAACTATTTGAGAAAGGGTTGTATCCCTTGACGTTGATGTAAAAGAGGATTTTCCACCATCTCAATGTCAACATGAAATAAAGAGAGACTGGGCCTTAAATAATGATTGGAAACAAGAGGCAAGTCTCAGGAAAAGTAATGTTGACTCAAGGCAACCACCAAATATCAACACTAGCCAACTAAGACTGTGGCACACAAGGTCTCACAGAACAAAAAAAAAATCTTAGTTTGGCTTTCGTTTTAGTAACAGCGGTGTGTACAGTCTAGGGATGCCACTATCAAGTATATTTGCAAGCTTATCATTATGATTAAAGGAGCTATGATGTCACAGTTGTTGTCATGTAGTATAATCGAATTATTGGGGGAAAACTCGTTCACTGAATGTCTGAACTCGTATAATGTTAACAAGGTCAGAACACTTATTTGTTGTTAGCCTGCTAAAGTACCCTTTTCAGACTTTGCGATCTATAGGGCATATGATGTAAAATTCTTCTATTTCTATCTATGGCCAACGGTTTACGAGGGTGTCATGTGGTCAGCACGACGACCAACCGCTTTACTTTCACCAACTTATGTCTAGTACCCATTATTAGAGTTGGGTGAACTCAGGGGCGTCCTTAAAATCCCGAAATTAAAAATACCAGTATTCACCAGATTTGAACCCGGGACCCACGGTTCGGCAGCTAGGCTCTTTAGCACTTGTTAGATTTAGTTCAATATCTCTCCGGTAAGCAACTGGCCTTAACACGCCTTTTAAAATATTACGAATCCAATCTCCATTGATAATAAAGCATGATGTTCATGTAATGTTTCATTAACAGGGCAATTATTATGAAACATGATTGTCACGGATGAATGTGTGTATGTATGTATAATTTATTTTTACACTCTGCGCGAATGACCGGAAGTGTGTTTTGTTGCCAGAGAGTGGTTAGACAGAGTCCAGCTTGTGTGTGATATGCAGTAAAAGATGATTAAAGGTTCTGTGTTTGATCTAGTGGTTGAATTGTTTTATTTCGTTAACTACGGCTGAACCAGGGACACTTAGAGACGTAGCGAGAACTACGGTAGTTTCTACAGAGTTATAAGTAGATAGTTATATAATAGGAAAGCTGTGACAATGATTACATTCTACAAAAACTATTTCACTAGCTTAGAAGCTAAACTAACGAATGCATGGGCTTTTCTGCTTTCGTAGACATATGATATCGAGGGAATGTCATTTTTTTTTAAATTACATATTGCTAACATACGAATAAAAGTCAAATCAGAACTAGTTCCAAACAAATGCATATGAATGAGTGTAGTACAAATTAAAATTTTAAAAAGATGTTGAAGCGGTTGTTGTAACTGTAACGCCTGGGTGTATAAGTTGGCTCGTGATTTATAGCTAGACTGTTTACTTCTAGGGGGCTAGCCGTCAGGTTAATATGACTTTGTATGTGCCGTGGTTCTCGCTTGTAACGCTGTGGGCGCATTGATCCCAGCCCTAAACAAAAGCAACATTGTCGGCGTGATGTGCTGGCCATGACCTTATTAGATGACCAGTGATGACAGGTGGCGGGAGGGGGGTCATGGAATCGCTTGTTTGCAGTGGTGACATCGTCAGGGGTGCCACTTTTCCGGAATAACCCGGAAATCCGGGTTTTGAGGGGTCCGATTTTCCCCCCTCCGGGTTTGCCTTCTACAATTTTGTTAAAATCCAGGGTTTTAGTTGATTTAAGATTTTTTTCGAAATTTCTGGTCATTTTCTCCCGTTAATTTTAGATTGTTAGTTCCGATAGCGCGAGCCGCCATTTTTAAACAAAATCGACCCGTCTCATATCTTGCGATTCGCGAGACTTTCACTTTGCATGCGCACTAAGCTTTATTTACCGGTACAGTTGTTTTTTTTTAAGTGACAAAAAAGTGTAAACATTCTAGATCTAGATTATAGAGAATTTCTAGATCTACGGAACGCGCCTCGAATCGTCTCGATTTAGAGTCTAGATCTATTTCTATGATCAATCTAGATCTGATCTAGACTGTAAAGTCTTGTATTTAGTATAGATATAGTCTAGATCTACTCGCGTACCTAGTGGCTAGTCCTAGATCTAGAAATAGAAAGAAAAAAAAATTCACGAGTGAGAAATTATTTTTTTTCTTTCCGTGTTTTATATTTTAATATTTGTATAGGTTCCAGATAGACATAGGGCCTTAGCCTATGTCTAGACTAGTCTAGCGCTATATTGATTTTTTTCATTGGTCTAGAGTATTATAGAAGTAGGATCTAGATTTAGGATATTTACATCGTTTTTAGATCAGAACTAGATCTAGAATCTAGAATCAATGATTGAAGAATTAAATTAGTAAGTTTGCGTTCGCCTGAAGACTTAGAGGCTAGAAAAAATAGATCGATTGGTCAATAGATCTAGATTTATACAGATAAATTATAATTATGTATAAGCAGTCCAGCACATTCTAGCCATCTAGGTCTACATTTAAATATTAGAAACTAAATCTAAATGTTCATTTTGGAGTAGATCTGGACTAAATCTCAAAATCAATTTTATCTTGTTGCAAAAGATTTACAGGTCCATGCATGTACATTGATGGAATCAGTTTTATCAATGTTGATTTAAGTAGGCTGCTTCAAATGAATAATGAGAGAAAAAATGTTAAGAGAGAAACATCATTTAAAATAACTGTGTGTTTGGGGGGGGGGGGGGTTACAAACATTGTTAATATAAAATTGTACTAAATCCTGTTAACTTGTATTACAAGCTTTATCAATAAATACACACAAACTCTATTTATTATAATGATAGGCTTACTAATTACATATTTAAAACATGGGGGGCATATTATGATATAGATCTAGGTAGTAATTTAATACTGTTCTTCTTTCGTAAAATTTTGGTGCTTAAATTGTATATGCGGTACGTTTCAGGGTTGGTAAAGTTTAGGGTTTATGATTTCAGGGTTTGTAAAATTTGGAAATTCTGGTTTCAGGGTTTACTTGGTCTCATGGGTGGCACCCCTGGACATCGTGTCGTCTTATTATCCACGCTATGGCCCAATCAGTGTTAGTCTGTGCGCTAAACCGTTTATTTAGTCAGCTCTCTCTCTCTTGTTTTACAATTCTCCAGGTGGATCTACTGGCAGCCAAAGTTTGGGGCTAGATTCTGTTCGACGTGCCTCAAATAGCGACTTATCAAAGACTTACCCTAATGTAAAACTGCAATGGGTGCCTTTACTGTTAACCACAACCAGGCCACTTCTTTTATGACATTCTCCCGCCCCGCCCCCCCCCCCCTCTTTTGCATGATCTTCTCCCTCCCCCCCCCCCTTCTCTTGCATGATCTTCAAGCGTACCCACCAAGAGTACCTTATCTTACGTTTGTACAGTTACCTTCCCACGCCTAACTCTAGCTCTCTTTTGTCCATAACACGTGACATTGTTCTGTTGTGGAATGCTAGAACCACCCCCACCCCCCTACATTAAAAAAAAAGGTCGTCTTGTAACCTCCACCTAGGCTAGAGAGTTTGTTGCATGCTGCTATTCTCCTATAACACAAACGGTGCTGTCAAGCTTGGCGAATGTTTTAAAAACCCAAGTCGTGTTTGAACTGTTTGTAGTGTTTCAGTCAGTGAAGAGGTCTTGACTTGCAGTCCTCGGTTAGCCTAGTATTGTGAGCACCCATCTCTGCCAACTTTATCCCGAACATTTGTCCCTTATAATAATAATAATAATAATAATAATAGATTTTAATCGCCCTGATATGCTGTGTATTGATAAAAAAGAGAAAAAAAATGCTAGCATTATTGACATCGTCGTACCATTGTCTCTTATTTAAGAAAAAACTGAATTGGAAAAAGAAAATATGGGAACCTAGGACATTAAGCGTTATCCAAAATAACCATATACCCCATATTTATATCAACCGAGGGGATAATGACAACTGACCCCACAGATACCTTTCGTAGGAAGACTCTCGTTGCCTTTCAGAGGGCGGTACTGCTGCAGACCTGCCACATCATCAGAAAATTGCTCCGTTGACACTGATAAAGGGAATACAATGAATTGTGTTTCTCTTTCACGAATCTCGACCCTGGCAGTGCCAGAGAATGAATACTCATTCTAACGCAATAATAATAATAATAATAATAATAATAATAATAATAATTTTTGTCTTTGAGTCCGAAAATTAATGAGGAATTCAGTATTTCCCGTGGCTTCTCAGCCCCGGCTGCGACCTACATACTTTGCCACCTCCATCGCGGACATGCCCATCGTCCATATGTTTCTGACTAAGCCCTCTTGGCCCACATGTTTCTGACTAAGCCCTCTTGGCCCACATGTTTCTGACTAAGCCCTCTTGGCCCACATGTTTCTGACTAAGCCCTCTTGGCCCACATGTTTCTGACTAAGCCCTCTTGGCCCACATGTTTTTGTTGTTTAGTGACGTACTGCATCTCATTCTCATCATTGAAATGTATTCTAACCAAAGTAAGACGGATGTGTCGTCACACTTATACCGCTTTTTTAAAACTGCATTTGACTTGAGGTTTCGCGATTTAAGATTTCCGGTTGTCAAGTCTTCACTTCTTGGTGGATGTAGCGAGGTAGATCTGTGGGTTTAAGTTGTAATGAGTACCATGGTCTGGTATTGACGTCTTTTATATGGCGAGGAAAAAGGTTTAGTTCTATAAAAATTTTTTTTTTTTTTTTTACATTTTGCTTTAAGTGAGGCATAGTCCACAAAATGGTTTTTTGAATAAATCAACTAAGAATTTGAGTTGTATTTCGTTGTAGACTAGTGATGTGTTATCGACAACTATACACTAAACAGATGTAGTCTTCCACTTAACACACATTCATGTCGGATAAATTATAAATAACAAGCTTTATGGTGTATCCGGTCTGTAAAATAAAGGAGGTGTTTTTTGTTTTTTAAAAAGTTTGTCACATTTTAGCACAGCAGGATCAATTCGTTAAGGTTTTTCCGGATCTAACTTTTTATTTAGTTGGTAAGTTTGAAGTTCAATTTTGCGTCCTTGACCTTGTTTAATTTATCGTGAACATCCCTAATTTAAAAAAGAAACAAAAAAAAAAAAAAAGAAGTCATTTGAACACGTGACATTAAATCGATCGTCTGCTACTGAAACACTTGTCCTCAGTTGATCGAGGTTGTAACGTCCATAGTGTGCAACGAGGTTGGGTTGTTCTCAGTCATGAACAATGCACTTAATCCGCGCTAATGTTTTGTTAATTGTGACAAACAGTATTTCAGATTAGGACTTGAGATTCCAATCTAGCTTCCCCAATGAGATGATTGAAGCTCATGTCACTTGTAGTAGAGTGGGCTCTATGCTAAACCATTTATCAGTCTGTGTCTCACAGTTCTTGGAAATGTACTAGTAACCCTTACACACAAATACATTAAAGAAAGCATAAACAAAAAATAGATGTACATTTATATATTCTATATCTAAGATTACAATATGGAGGCAAAAATCTCAGGAATATGGCAATTTTCGTAAGTTTTCAAAACTGAAGATCATACTTTTATATAATCGGAAATGCGACATCATAGAGTGTATAGCACAGTCGTGTTTTTAGCATGTGTGAAACAGATACAGCACTTAAAAATGTGTCTCTCACCAATGGAAACCAATGTCCTCATTCCAGTTTATATATTTCTGTCTATGGTTGGATCTCGTCTGCACTTTAGTAGCATTGCTTGCTTTGACCTCTTGATCTTAACCGGAAGTAAACATTCCTTTACTCTTGATATTTTGTTTCGGAGTGCCTAACAAATTAATGATCCTAAATTTAATAAGCAGACGTCGTCTGATGTGATTTCTGAGATCGATTTTGGCCTTCGGGAAAGAAGAGTAGCGAGAGCACTTCGTGGGTGGGGGGGGGGGGGAGGCGTGGTAACTGTTGCAATATGCAGGCTTGTGCTAGCTAAAATTATTCCCACCATCACTTGCAAGTTTTGATTGCTGCTTCTTGGTAATGAGATTTGGTAGCGCCCAGGCTGTTAAGGAGAAGTTGGTGTCTCCTCTTATGTTAAGCAGTCAGAACTGTTTGCCAATACACATTTTCACTTCA
This sequence comes from Biomphalaria glabrata, assembly GCF_947242115.1. Lineage (NCBI taxonomy): Eukaryota > Metazoa > Mollusca > Gastropoda > Planorbidae > Biomphalaria > Biomphalaria glabrata. The sequence goes on from NC_074720.1 coordinate 3,960,189, forward strand.
GACTTGAGTTCATGCTTTACAACCTATGTCCAATTGGCTGTCTAAAAACTGGATGGCATGAGCTTTAAATCCACTATTCAATGCGTAACTTAGATGGGGGGGACGCGATTCTCGAAAACGGCTCTAACGATTTTCCTAGAAATTCAACATATCGCTGCGAAAAGAATTACTAGCTCGCTGGCCTCACCGAGAAAACTCTAGTTTTACCGTTATATTTTGTGAAAGTAAAAAAAAAAAATACATGTAAATGTGGCTAGTTAACGATAAATATTTATCTTGAACTGGCTATATTTCCGAATGCATTGAAGAGTTTCATAAATTAATGTTTGGGAACATTGTGCGCATCTTCTTTCAAGTCTAGATCTAATGGTTTTTTATAAAGTCTAGTAGATATGTACATTCGCTTAACCGGGATTATTTCTCGGATGGAATGGGGGGGGGGGTGGTAAACAATGTTTTTTTTTATCTAACGTGTTACTTTTTAAGGGGGTGGGGGGATCGCTCTCTATAAATTATATAAAGGAGCATTGTCTTTTTTTTTTTAGAAGGGGGGGGGGGAGATGAAAGGGAGGTAATGCTCTTACTACGGCACTAGTTATGACTTCCACAACAAAAAAATAGAGAAAATCATTAAACTCTTGAATAGCTTGGATTGGATGACTTTGTGGGGAGAGATGTGCTTCTTGCTGTCAGAACCACTACATTAACGGACACTAATGACATTCAAAAAGGCAGAGGTCATGATTTGTCTCTTCTCAGTGTGACTCTCGGTGTGTGACAGGAGTATTCTGCAGGAGCACATTTAACCAAGTTATTAATGACCTACAAGTCCTGGTGGAGCATCCTCCTGCCTGTGACAAGTTTCCTGTCATGATTCACCTTGTACCTTTTTGTTTGGGGTCAGTCTGGACGTGGACGTTAACTCTTTCTCTCCGTAATTATTTATCACATTCTGGTGGAATCAACGCTGGTATCGTCAGTTAGGAGAGAAAGAGTTAACCCACAGGCCTGACCTAAAGTAACACATTAAACTAACTGTACACTTGACCAGTTACTTTCCAATACACTCCAATTGAACTCATGTCTTATTCTGTCTTCTGTCTTATTCTGCCTTGTCTTGTTTTGTCTTTTCTTATTCTGTCTTGCGTCTAATTCTGTCTTCTGTCTTATTCTGCCTTGTCTTGTTTTGTCTTTTCTTATTCTGTCTTGCGTCTAATTCTGTCTTCTGTCTTATTCTGCCTTGTCTTGTTTTGTCTTTTCTTATTCTGTCTTGTGTCTAATTCTGCCTTGTGTTTTATTGTGTCTTATGTCCTATTCTGCCTTGTGTCTTATTCTATGTATTATTCTGTCTTCTGCTTTACTCTGTCTTGTGTTTTATTCTGTCGTATGCTCTAAAACAGCTACGCCTGACTCACTTCGTTACAGGTCTATAAAACAAAAGGTTGATCGATCTTCATTCAGTTCCTGCATTTCGTTATGAGCAAGATCAAAGGGATATCACTCTAGCTCGCCACAAAAATAAAATAGAGATCGTTCATTAATATGAAGAGATGTATGTATCATCACACAACACTCTTGGTAAATGTTCAGAGTTTCAGCTTGGGTAGGAATAACTTAAAAACAATTAAATACAAGGCGATTTGCATTCGACATTGGCAATATCAAAACGGGGACATAGGCAGTATTAGAACTGTGACATAGACAGTACCAAAACTGTGACATAGACAGTATTAGAACTGTGACATAGACAGTATCAAAACTGTGACATAGTATCAAATGTCAATGGTCGCTACAACCACATTATTATTCTGAACCTTGAGCCTACCATTCTAGTGTCCTATCACCAATGTATAAAACAACTTAAAGACGAAAATGTTAAATGACATTCAGTTCGTACGTCTCATTCGTATGTTGTTTTTTTAAATTAAACGTTCCGTGTTGCAGTAATTGTCTTTCGGTGGACCTTGTGATATCTTTGTGAGTTAGTCGGGGGGGGGGAACATTTCCTGACTGTACTTCATAATTACATTGATTACACATTCAAATGGAAATGATCTCATTCAGTTAGTTCCCCTTGTGTACGAATAGATCTCGTCAAATGTTTGATTAGTCTAATGCGTCATTTGAAACATAAAAAGGGGAAAAATGGGGGGGTGGGGGGGGGAAACGTAAATATTTTGATTAGAATCTATTTCTATTCGTGTATTACTGACTTTGAGAGGGCGGCTTAACGATTAAAGATGGTTGCTTATGCTGGCTCGTAAACAGTTCAAATTTGGCTGTTTCAGTTCCTGTCTTTACATGTTGGATAGTTGGACCTTTAGTTTCAAACATCTCTATCTTTCACAGGTGTTTGTTTTTTTAAATAGAGTTGTACAAACTCACTCTGCCTGGTCAATATTTTTAACACCTTATTTCTCCCACTTCCCATTCTCAATCAAGTTCAAACTTAGCCCTGGTATTCATTGTCCCTAACAAACACATGAAGCAATAAACAAAAAATAGTTGATTAAATAGTGGTAATGAATTCATTTTGTTTGATATTGGAAATGGAAATAAATCGTTTTGGTGCACACTTCTCTGAGCCTATGAGTTATTTGCTCTTGATGTAAGTTGAGTCGTCAGTGACAGGCGCTTGTTACTCTGAAAATGTTTCTTTAAATAGAAAGTTGTGGGATTGCATTGCGCGCGTGTGTGTGTGTGTTTTCTTTAGGCAAAGGTTAGAAACGTCTCCGGGTTCTGTTAATTTTGTTTTCTTCATTCAACTTTTTTCATTGATTCTTGATATTCTTTCATTGGCACACATTATCGCTTGCTACGTTTAGCCTAGACAGTTTAGGTGCTCTTAAGTTGTGTGTTCATTCATAGGCTAATGTTTTTTTCATAAAATGTACAAACCAGCTATTAAGAAGAGTAAAGCGTCGTTCTAACATCATCATTCTGTTCACAAATACGGCTACTGCTTCCCCGCCATTTACAAGTTTCCAGTTCCCATTGAAAAGTTAATAACAATGACTTAGCTCAAACCAACGTTGGACGTTTTGGTATTCGGACACTGGGCCATCGGTGGCGACATCACGGGGTCATCACTTGAAGAAATTAACTGAGTCGAGTTACTATGTCTGGTATGATTTTTTTACCGTGTTCACATCCGAACTGGGTATTCAACTCTGAGGCTGAGTTTTTCTGGGAAAAAAAAAAGGGGTGGGGGATCTTTGAAATGTGCGTTGACCACTGGGCTGTCGCTGGTCTCTTCTTTTAACTGGGGGGGAGGGGGTGCATTGTGGTAGCAGAAGGCTAATATTGTTGTAGTCGTTGCAAGTGTGTTTCGGCGGCTGTGTGGGGGGTGTGTGTCATCGAGAAAAGAAGGGACTCTGTGTCAACGGACTGGACTGTGGTCGGAACGTTGAAAGGCCCAGTGTCCGGTCACTAACTGGCAGTTCCGGCGCTGACACCAAAGGACAACAGAAGGAGGGAGTGTCAGAAGTGTAAAAGCCAGTTGTCAGATTTGAACTTCGCCTTATGCAGTTAGAGACAAAAATGTCTCTACATTGTTCTCTTCGCTGCTCTACAAAAATGTCTCTACATTGTTCTCTTCGCTGCTCTACACAAATGTCTCTACATCGTTCTCTTCGCTGCTCTACAAAAATGTCTCTACATTGTTCTCTTCGCTGCTCTATAAAAATGTCTCTACATTGTTCTCTTCGCTGCTCTACAAAAATGTCTCTACATTGTTCTCTTCGCTGCTCTACAAAAATGTCTCTACATTGTTCTCTTCGCTGCTCTACAAAAATGTCTCTACATCGTTCTCTTCGCTGCTCTACACAAATGTCTCTACATTGTTCTCTTCGCTGCTCTACAAAAATGTCTCTACATTGTTCTCTTCGCTGCTCTACAAAAATGTCTCTACATTGTTCTCTTCGCTGCTCTACAAAAATGTCTCTACATTGTTCTCTTCGCTGCTCTACACAAATGTCTCTACATTGTTCTCTTCGCTGCTCTACAAAAATGTCTCTACATCGTTCTCTTCGCTGCTCTACAAAAATGTCTCTACATTGTTCTCTTCGCTGCTCTACAAAAATGTCTCTACATTGTTCTCTTCGCTGCTCTACAAAAATGTCTCTACATCGTTCTCTTCGCTGCTCTACAAAAATGTCTCTACATTGTTCTCTTCGCTGCTCTACACAAATGTCTCTACATCGTTCTCTTCGCTGCTCTACAAAAATGTCTCTACATTGTTCTCTTCGCTGCTCTACACAAATGTCTCTACATCGTTCTCTTCGCTGCTCTACAAAAATGTCTCTACATTGTTCTCTTCGCTGCTCTACAAAAATGTCTCTACATTGTTCTCTTCGCTGCTCTACAAAAATGTCTCTACATTGTTCTCTTCGCTGCTCTACAAAAATGTCTCTACATTGTTCTCTTCGCTGCTCTACAAAAATGTCTCTACATTGTTCTCTTCGCTGCTCTACAAAAATGTCTCTACATTGTTCTCTTCGCTGCTCTACAAAAATGTCTCTACATTGTTCTCTTCGCTGCTCTACAAAAATGTCTCTACATTGTTCTCTTCGCTGCTCTACAAAAATGTCTCTACATTGTTCTCTTCGCTGCTCTACAAAAATGTCTCTACATTGTTCTCTTCGCTGCTCTACAAAAATGTCTCTACATTGTTCTCTTCGCTGCTCTACAAAAATGTCTCTACATTGTTCTCTTCGCTGCTCTACAAAAATGTCTCTACATTGTTCTCTTCGCTGCTCTACAAAAATGTCTCTACATTGTTCTCTTCGCTGCTCTACAAAAATGTCTCTACATTGTTCTCTTCGCTGCTCTACAAAAATGTCTCTACATTGTTCTCTTCGCTGCTCTACAAAAATGTCTCTACATTGTTCTCTTCGCTGCTCTACAAAAATGTCTCTACATTGTTCTCTTCGCTGCTCTACAAAAATGTCTCTACATTGTTCTCTTCGCTGCTCTACAAAAATGTCTCTACATTGTTCTCTTCGCTGCTCTACAAAAATGTCTCTACATTGTTCTCTTCGCTGCTCTACAAAAATGTCTCTACATTGTTCTCTTCGCTGCTCTACAAAAATGTCTCTACATTGTTCTCTTCGCTGCTCTACAAAAATGTCTCTACATTGTTCTCTTCGCTGCTCTACAAAAATGTCTCTACATTGTTCTCTTCGCTGCTCTACAAAAATGTCTCTACATTGTTCTCTTCGCTGCTCTACAAAAATGTCTCTACATTGTTCTCTTCGCTGCTCTACAAAAATGTCTCTACATTGTTCTCTTCGCTGCTCTACAAAAATGTCTCTACATTGTTCTCTTCGCTGCTCTACAAAAATGTCTCTACATTGTTCTCTTCGCTGCTCTACAAAAATGTCTCTACATTGTTCTCTTCGCTGCTCTACAAAAATGTCTCTACATTGTTCTCTTCGCTGCTCTACAAAAATGTCTCTACATTGTTCTCTTCGCTGCTCTACAAAAATGTCTCTACATTGTTCTCTTCGCTGCTCTACAAAAATGTCTCTACATTGTTCTCTTCGCTGCTCTACAAAAATGTCTCTACATTGTTCTCTTCGCTGCTCTACAAAAATGTCTCTACATTGTTCTCTTCGCTGCTCTACAAAAATGTCTCTACATTGTTCTCTTCGCTGCTCTACAAAAATGTCTCTACATTGTTCTCTTCGCTGCTCTACAAAAATGTCTCTACATTGTTCTCTTCGCTGCTCTACAAAAATGTCTCTACATTGTTCTCTTCGCTGCTCTACAAAAATGTCTCTACATTGTTCTCTTCGCTGCTCTACAAAAATGTCTCTACATTGTTCTCTTCGCTGCTCTACAAAAATGTCTCTACATTGTTCTCTTCGCTGCTCTACAAAAATGTCTCTACATTGTTCTCTTCGCTGCTCTACAAAAATGTCTCTACATTGTTCTCTTCGCTGCTCTACAAAAATGTCTCTACATTGTTCTCTTCGCTGCTCTACAAAAATGTCTCTACATTGTTCTCTTCGCTGCTCTACAAAAATGTCTCTACATTGTTCTCTTCGCTGCTCTACAAAAATGTCTCTACATTGTTCTCTTCGCTGCTCTACAAAAATGTCTCTACATTGTTCTCTTCGCTGCTCTACAAAAATGTCTCTACATTGTTCTCTTCGCTGCTCTACAAAAATGTCTCTACATTGTTCTCTTCGCTGCTCTACAAAAATGTCTCTACATTGTTCTCTTCGCTGCTCTACAAAAATGTCTCTACATTGTTCTCTTCGCTGCTCTACAAAAATGTCTCTACATTGTTCTCTTCGCTGCTCTACAAAAATGTCTCTACATTGTTCTCTTCGCTGCTCTACAAAAATGTCTCTACATTGTTCTCTTCGCTGCTCTACAAAAATGTCTCTACATTGTTCTCTTCGCTGCTCTACAAAAATGTCTCTACATTGTTCTCTTCGCTGCTCTACAAAAATGTCTCTACATTGTTCTCTTCGCTGCTCTACAAAAATGTCTCTACATTGTTCTCTTCGCTGCTCTACAAAAATGTCTCTACATTGTTCTCTTCGCTGCTCTACAAAAATGTCTCTACATTGTTCTCTTCGCTGCTCTACAAAAATGTCTCTACATTGTTCTCTTCGCTGCTCTACAAAAATGTCTCTACATTGTTCTCTTCGCTGCTCTACAAAAATGTCTCTACATTGTTCTCTTCGCTGCTCTACAAAAATGTCTCTACATTGTTCTCTTCGCTGCTCTACAAAAATGTCTCTACATTGTTCTCTTCGCTGCTCTACAAAAATGTCTCTACATTGTTCTCTTCGCTGCTCTACAAAAATGTCTCTACATTGTTCTCTTCGCTGCTCTACAAAAATGTCTCTACATTGTTCTCTTCGCTGCTCTACAAAAATGTCTCTACATTGTTCTCTTCGCTGCTCTACAAAAATGTCTCTACATTGTTCTCTTCGCTGCTCTACAAAAATGTCTCTACATTGTTCTCTTCGCTGCTCTACAAAAATGTCTCTACATTGTTCTCTTCGCTGCTCTACAAAAATGTCTCTACATTGTTCTCTTCGCTGCTCTACAAAAATGTCTCTACATTGTTCTCTTCGCTGCTCTACAAAAATGTCTCTACATTGTTCTCTTCGCTGCTCTACAAAAATGTCTCTACATTGTTCTCTTCGCTGCTCTACAAAAATGTCTCTACATTGTTCTCTTCGCTGCTCTACAAAAATGTCTCTACATTGTTCTCTTCGCTGCTCTACAAAAATGTCTCTACATTGTTCTCTTCGCTGCTCTACAAAAATGTCTCTACATTGTTCTCTTCGCTGCTCTACAAAAATGTCTCTACATTGTTCTCTTCGCTGCTCTACAAAAATGTCTCTACATTGTTCTCTTCGCTGCTCTACAAAAATGTCTCTACATTGTTCTCTTCGCTGCTCTACAAAAATGTCTCTACATTGTTCTCTTCGCTGCTCTACAAAAATGTCTCTACATTGTTCTCTTCGCTGCTCTACAAAAATGTCTCTACATTGTTCTCTTCGCTGCTCTACAAAAATGTCTCTACATTGTTCTCTTCGCTGCTCTACAAAAATGTCTCTACATTGTTCTCTTCGCTGCTCTACAAAAATGTCTCTACATTGTTCTCTTCGCTGCTCTACAAAAATGTCTCTACATTGTTCTCTTCGCTGCTCTACAAAAATGTCTCTACATTGTTCTCTTCGCTGCTCTACAAAAATGTCTCTACATTGTTCTCTTCGCTGCTCTACAAAAATGTCTCTACATTGTTCTCTTCGCTGCTCTACAAAAATGTCTCTACATTGTTCTCTTCGCTGCTCTACAAAAATGTCTCTACATTGTTCTCTTCGCTGCTCTACAAAAATGTCTCTACATTGTTCTCTTCGCTGCTCTACAAAAATGTCTCTACATTGTTCTCTTCGCTGCTCTACAAAAATGTCTCTACATTGTTCTCTTCGCTGCTCTACAAAAATGTCTCTACATTGTTCTCTTCGCTGCTCTACAAAAATGTCTCTACATTGTTCTCTTCGCTGCTCTACAAAAATGTCTCTACATTGTTCTCTTCGCTGCTCTACAAAAATGTCTCTACATTGTTCTCTTCGCTGCTCTACAAAAATGTCTCTACATTGTTCTCTTCGCTGCTCTACAAAAATGTCTCTACATTGTTCTCTTCGCTGCTCTACAAAAATGTCTCTACATTGTTCTCTTCGCTGCTCTACAAAAATGTCTCTACATTGTTCTCTTCGCTGCTCTACAAAAATGTCTCTACATTGTTCTCTTCGCTGCTCTACAAAAATGTCTCTACATTGTTCTCTTCGCTGCTCTACAAAAATGTCTCTACATTGTTCTCTTCGCTGCTCTACAAAAATGTCTCTACATTGTTCTCTTCGCTGCTCTACAAAAATGTCTCTACATTGTTCTCTTCGCTGCTCTACAAAAATGTCTCTACATTGTTCTCTTCGCTGCTCTACAAAAATGTCTCTACATTGTTCTCTTCGCTGCTCTACAAAAATGTCTCTACATTGTTCTCTTCGCTGCTCTACAAAAATGTCTCTACATTGTTCTCTTCGCTGCTCTACAAAAATGTCTCTACATTGTTCTCTTCGCTGCTCTACAAAAATGTCTCTACATTGTTCTCTTCGCTGCTCTACAAAAATGTCTCTACATTGTTCTCTTCGCTGCTCTACAAAAATGTCTCTACATTGTTCTCTTCGCTGCTCTACAAAAATGTCTCTACATTGTTCTCTTCGCTGCTCTACAAAAATGTCTCTACATTGTTCTCTTCGCTGCTCTACAAAAATGTCTCTACATTGTTCTCTTCGCTGCTCTACAAAAATGTCTCTACATTGTTCTCTTCGCTGCTCTACAAAAATGTCTCTACATTGTTCTCTTCGCTGCTCTACAAAAATGTCTCTACATTGTTCTCTTCGCTGCTCTACAAAAATGTCTCTACATTGTTCTCTTCGCTGCTCTACAAAAATGTCTCTACATTGTTCTCTTCGCTGCTCTACAAAAATGTCTCTACATTGTTCTCTTCGCTGCTCTACAAAAATGTCTCTACATTGTTCTCTTCGCTGCTCTACAAAAATGTCTCTACATTGTTCTCTTCGCTGCTCTACAAAAATGTCTCTACATTGTTCTCTTCGCTGCTCTACAAAAATGTCTCTACATTGTTCTCTTCGCTGCTCTACAAAAATGTCTCTACATTGTTCTCTTCGCTGCTCTACAAAAATGTCTCTACATTGTTCTCTTCGCTGCTCTACAAAAATGTCTCTACATTGTTCTCTTCGCTGCTCTACAAAAATGTCTCTACATTGTTCTCTTCGCTGCTCTACAAAAATGTCTCTACATTGTTCTCTTCGCTGCTCTACAAAAATGTCTCTACATTGTTCTCTTCGCTGCTCTACAAAAATGTCTCTACATTGTTCTCTTCGCTGCTCTACAAAAATGTCTCTACATTGTTCTCTTCGCTGCTCTACAAAAATGTCTCTACATTGTTCTCTTCGCTGCTCTACAAAAATGTCTCTACATTGTTCTCTTCGCTGCTCTACAAAAATGTCTCTACATTGTTCTCTTCGCTGCTCTACAAAAATGTCTCTACATTGTTCTCTTCGCTGCTCTACAAAAATGTCTCTACATTGTTCTCTTCGCTGCTCTACAAAAATGTCTCTACATTGTTCTCTTCGCTGCTCTACAAAAATGTCTCTACATTGTTCTCTTCGCTGCTCTACAAAAATGTCTCTACATTGTTCTCTTCGCTGCTCTACAAAAATGTCTCTACATTGTTCTCTTCGCTGCTCTACAAAAATGTCTCTACATTGTTCTCTTCGCTGCTCTACAAAAATGTCTCTACATTGTTCTCTTCGCTGCTCTACAAAAATGTCTCTACATTGTTCTCTTCGCTGCTCTACAAAAATGTCTCTACATTGTTCTCTTCGCTGCTCTACAAAAATGTCTCTACATTGTTCTCTTCGCTGCTCTACAAAAATGTCTCTACATTGTTCTCTTCGCTGCTCTACAAAAATGTCTCTACATTGTTCTCTTCGCTGCTCTACAAAAATGTCTCTACATTGTTCTCTTCGCTGCTCTACAAAAATGTCTCTACATTGTTCTCTTCGCTGCTCTACAAAAATGTCTCTACATTGTTCTCTTCGCTGCTCTACAAAAATGTCTCTACATTGTTCTCTTCGCTGCTCTACAAAAATGTCTCTACATTGTTCTCTTCGCTGCTCTACAAAAATGTCTCTACATTGTTCTCTTCGCTGCTCTACAAAAATGTCTCTACATTGTTCTCTTCGCTGCTCTACAAAAATGTCTCTACATTGTTCTCTTCGCTGCTCTACAAAAATGTCTCTACATTGTTCTCTTCGCTGCTCTACAAAAATGTCTCTACATTGTTCTCTTCGCTGCTCTACAAAAATGTCTCTACATTGTTCTCTTCGCTGCTCTACAAAAATGTCTCTACATTGTTCTCTTCGCTGCTCTACAAAAATGTCTCTACATTGTTCTCTTCGCTGCTCTACAAAAATGTCTCTACATTGTTCTCTTCGCTGCTCTACAAAAATGTCTCTACATTGTTCTCTTCGCTGCTCTACAAAAATGTCTCTACATTGTTCTCTTCGCTGCTCTACAAAAATGTCTCTACATTGTTCTCTTCGCTGCTCTACAAAAATGTCTCTACATTGTTCTCTTCGCTGCTCTACAAAAATGTCTCTACATTGTTCTCTTCGCTGCTCTACAAAAATGTCTCTACATTGTTCTCTTCGCTGCTCTACAAAAATGTCTCTACATTGTTCTCTTCGCTGCTCTACAAAAATGTCTCTACATTGTTCTCTTCGCTGCTCTACAAAAATGTCTCTACATTGTTCTCTTCGCTGCTCTACAAAAATGTCTCTACATTGTTCTCTTCGCTGCTCTACAAAAATGTCTCTACATTGTTCTCTTCGCTGCTCTACAAAAATGTCTCTACATTGTTCTCTTCGCTGCTCTACAAAAATGTCTCTACATTGTTCTCTTCGCTGCTCTACAAAAATGTCTCTACATTGTTCTCTTCGCTGCTCTACAAAAATGTCTCTACATTGTTCTCTTCGCTGCTCTACAAAAATGTCTCTACATTGTTCTCTTCGCTGCTCTACAAAAATGTCTCTACATTGTTCTCTTCGCTGCTCTACAAAAATGTCTCTACATTGTTCTCTTCGCTGCTCTACAAAAATGTCTCTACATTGTTCTCTTCGCTGCTCTACAAAAATGTCTCTACATTGTTCTCTTCGCTGCTCTACAAAAATGTCTCTACATTGTTCTCTTCGCTGCTCTACAAAAATGTCTCTACATTGTTCTCTTCGCTGCTCTACAAAAATGTCTCTACATTGTTCTCTTCGCTGCTCTACAAAAATGTCTCTACATTGTTCTCTTCGCTGCTCTACAAAAATGTCTCTACATTGTTCTCTTCGCTGCTCTACAAAAATGTCTCTACATTGTTCTCTTCGCTGCTCTACAAAAATGTCTCTACATTGTTCTCTTCGCTGCTCTACAAAAATGTCTCTACATTGTTCTCTTCGCTGCTCTACAAAAATGTCTCTACATTGTTCTCTTCGCTGCTCTACAAAAATGTCTCTACATTGTTCTCTTCGCTGCTCTACAAAAATGTCTCTACATTGTTCTCTTCGCTGCTCTACAAAAAAAGAGAATCCTGTGCTTTTTTTTTTTTTTTTTTTTATATATAGATTACAGACTTTCCTGTAGAAAAGATTTTGTCCTTGCTCCTAACCTCCCACTGGATTAAAGCGGACAGGGCTTGAACTCGGGACATCCATGATAACAGTTTTATTGGCTACAATTTACTACAAAGAGATCAAATGTCGCTATGTTATATTTATACTACATATATTGATGTATAATTAGTTGGCTATATATGTAACTTGTATGCGTCATTCGTGGTTTCAGCATTTACATCGACATTTTGTATTGACTAGTAGAAATTTACTTTCAGTGTTTGGTTCTCTCTTTACATCACTGATCACAGCATTCCGAGCGATACTGAAAACACGTTATAATTTTAATAAAATCACTTGCTCGATCTCTGTGTTTTCTTATTTGTCTCTCGGCCTTGTGCGGACCTAGATCTAATTCCATGTCCAATTGTGTCACTGTAGGAGGAAACTTGATCGTGTCATGATACGCAGTGGTGGCAGCGATTGTGTCACGGTGAGAAATGGCAGGTCAGTCAGCTTACAGTTCCACCATTGTTTCCCCCAACATCAAAGGAGCGCGGGGGGGGGGGGGGGAGGGGGGAATTGTTTCCGCTGCTTACGTGCTGTTAGCTTCTGTGCCTTTTCTTGAAATCTCTGGTGATACTGTTGACTCTCATCAGGGCACAATTACGTAGCTACACCTGTAGAGTTGACTATAGGCATACACAGCCAGACGTAATAAGTAAAGACACACGAGTGGGTTTACGTTACAGTAACGCTCCAGAGTAAAAATAACAACACATGCGCTGAGTTTTTGTGATCGAAAGCTCCCCACCCCCCTCTCCGCCACCCTCCAGCTCTTTTTTTCTTTCTTTCTTTCTTTTTCATCTACTCAGTTCAACTTGGTGTTTCCCCCGTCACTGAGAGAGTTTGATTGGTGGCATGGCAGGGAGGCCTAGCCCTCGTCACTAGACTTACCTGCATCCCTTAGTCAATGCAACGTTTGTGTGACTCCCTGGGGGGAAAGCATGTGCTGAGAATTCCCTAACACCGGCTTGGATGGTATTCTGTCCTACCCGAGATCAATCAGTTCATCACACCACATCACCACCACCCCCTCCCCTCCAATTATAACCATAAAAATGTGCATATTATTATTATTACTATTATTATTTATATTTCCTACCCCACTTAAGAGTCGATCACACAAATACTAATGTTAAATATAATTATCCCCCTTTGCAAACATATGATTGATTGTCAGATCTTGTAAATTTGTGATATTTTTTTTTAGCATTCTTTGTTAGTCCCTATTCTGCTCATTTGATCACATTCCATTCAGCTCTAAGACGTATTAGACACAAGAAGCGAAAATAAAGAATTGATATAGTGCGTTGACTTATGTGAATTTTATTTGTATTTAGAAACTTCGCCTGACACACAAGTCTCTCATGAAAACTAAAATGTTATGCCAGTGAACTCAATGCTCAGTGTTATTAAGAAATGTGCCATTGGATTAGGCATAAAATACTAATGTCCCTTTCTTTATTTTTAAAGAGCTTCTTGAGAAATATTGATCCTCCTCCTTTGCCCTGTTAAAAAAAAAAGTCTAGCATGCGAAATTTTGTACTCATGAAGATAATTCACTTTCTTGTTTTATGCATTCTAAATTCTTTCTAAACTTGGCTTACTGGCAGCTCCATTCTATGCCTGACGAAACCCAAGTCTGCCTATGCATATTTTGTTGATAATTTTCTGTTGTGGGTAACAATTGTGATTAATGGTACAATAATTAATTAACTGGTACTAACATGGTTCTCACATTCTGCTGCATTCACTTCTAGTAATGGCTTTTGGTATATTATATTAGCTTAAAGCCTTTACCTTTGCCTATCCCTTAGTGTATTGGACAGTTGGGACACCATGCAAGACTCGTTGACCATCTTTCTCCATTCCTCTCTGTCTTTTGCCTTAGTTAGAACCTCTTTCAATGGCATTCCCGTCCATTCTTTTATGTTGTCCTCCCATCGCTTTCTCTGTCTGCCTCTTCGTCTTTTTCCTGGTACTGTTCCCTGAAGGAAGATCTTGTAATATGGCCATACATTTTAAGCACGCTTTTTTTTATGATAGTTAGCAGGTCATCATGGGGTCCGATCGCTGCAGTAACCCTGTCTCTAATCTCTTGGTTTGTGATGCTGTCTTTGAATGGGATAGCTAGGACCCTTCTGTAGCATCTTAATTCCATTGCTAGGATCCTTCTCTCTAGCTCTGCAGTCAGCGTACAAGACTCACAACATATAAAAATGTGGCCATGACCAGGGAGCGCATTAGTCTGATTTTGGTGCTGAGGGCTAAGCCTTTGTCTTTCCATATTATTTGAAGTTTTGAGAGGGCTGGTGTGGACTGTGCAATGCGGGCCAGTAGTTCAGGTTTCGTTCCCTCATCTGAGACAATAGCTCCAAGATATTTGAAGCTGCTAACACTAGTCAGCTTTTCAGCTCCAATGCTGATGCCCCTTTTAAAATCTTGTTGGCTATTGGTCATAAATTGTTGTTTTTTTTTCGGCATTTATTTGCTTGCCATATGCTGCGGCTGTCTTGTCAATGCGCATCTACACCTATATATATAGTAGTAATTAATATACCTATTTTTTTTTTTTTGTTTTTGGTAGGACATCCCAGTAGATTTAAGTTCTGATGGTATTTTTGCTGTGGTTTTAGGATTGTGTTACTACATAGACTTGTGTATCAGTGCAACTTGAGATTAGTAACAGATACTTACTTGATGAAATGAAACACTTGCTATTGGCCTCCATTGGACTGACAGCTCATGAACACCAGATCCAACCTCCCCTACCACAGAACATGATCCCCCCTGTCCTATTCTGCCATCTAGACTTGTCCATGTCAGTAGAATACCTGATTTGACCTGGATAGTTTTTTTAGCTCATGCTTGTGTCTATCTTTAGACAGGTAAAAAAAGAAAAAGTTGAGGCTAGGAGTAAGATTGTGGAGTCTGGGTGTAACTTTTAAAGCTAATAAATCTCCCATGAAAGTCATGGTGTGTACTTCTCTTTGATCAGCACTGATGATAGATAAAATAGTGAGCATAAGTTATCACTGTGTGTCTTGATTTGATTGTAATGTACCAATGTGTGTCTTGATTTGGTTGTAATGTACCAATGTGTATCTTGATTTGATTGTAATGTACCAATGCAGTGCACCAAGATGTCCTGTGCTTTTCCTTGCTTGTTCACTTAAAACAGTTTTTCTGTGACATAGTGTGCTGGTAATCTGAATAGAATTAAACTTAGTATATAGTACAATAAGCCAGCCTGGAATTAGATTCTTGCCATTGATTTCATTGGGGCACATTTCTTTATTTCAATGAGTAGATTTGTTTGTTTGTTTCACATTTCGGATCTTCTTCAGAATTGATAATTTACTTCCTAGTTCAAACCTCCCTCAAGACGACAGAAAATGGCTGGGTATGAACCCTGGACCATCGAGAAGTCCAAACGACAGTCCAACGCACATACTGCACGACCAGGTTTTTAAAAAAAAACGGGAGCGAGAGAGTAGAATTTTTGTTATGTACGCTTCAACTCTAAAATGGAAAGTGCAATTTCTGTTATTTCAGGATTTTAACTGATTACGGATTAATTATTTTGACTAGTATAGATAAGGTATTAGTAACTATAGGGTAGCCTTTTTCTTTACCCCCTTCCCCCCCTCCCCCCACCTCTTTATACTTTCTTCCATCAATGTATTTTGGAAGTTGCAATTCTACAGTCTAAAATGTCTGTCTGACCTTAGTGAGTAAGAATAACAGATATTGTTGTCTCTCTCTATGCAGTTTATTTTCTAGTTCCAATCAATTATCTTATATTTATGTACACAGAAATCAATTGACTGAAAAAAAATCAGTTCATAAAAAAAAGGTTATATTTCTATTAGTTGTTTTGATATTTTATGTTGATGTTGCTATAAAGAAATAGTTAAAAGTTCTTTCTATTCGTTCTTCATATTAGCGCAAATTTGTCTTTAGCTCTTGTTAGGTTTTGTTTTGGACCCATCATCACCTTTTTTTTTTTTATCTAATTTTTTTTTCTAAGATTTTCTTATGCCTAACACTAATCCCTCTACATTATTCCTCTTGAACACAATCATTCAAAGAAATTGTTGTTCTTTTGGCATGACCAAAATTATACTTTCCTTTTTTTTTTTTTTTTTTTCTATTTTCTTTTCTAAACTTTTTTCTTTATTCTTGGATTCTCAAGACTTAATCTTCCAATGTGTTTAAGTAATTTTGTTTGTTAAAATGTATTTACTTACTTACTTAAGAAGCTTGGGAAAATTTACAATTTTATTATTGATTTCTGAATTTTATTTTTTACTTTTTTTTTTTTTTTCAGACGAGAGTTTGACAATCGAGGGACTTCTATTTCTGATTTTATCAGGTAAATTCTAATCAGTTATAAAATTGCAGAAAATTGTTTAAAATAATTATAAACATTTGAATGTCTGTATTTGCAGTACTTTTAGATTTAACAGCTAATGTTTAAAATGGTTGATAACAAAAAAAAAACTAGATGTTTCTAAAAATGTTTCTAAAAATGTTAAAGTAAATATTTTAAAAGGCTATTGTTCTAGAAACTTTACAATGTTTACAAATTTTTTTTAAAAACATAGTCTTAGTTATTTAGAAATTTGCAAGACGCAGTTCTATAATGTCAGTCTCATTGTACCTTGCTTTTAGTAGCCATCTAATTGATGAGAAAGATGATGGTGTTTTATTCCGTTGAGAGGCACTAGTTTTATGGTTCTCAAGGCTTATAGTTTAGACACATCATGTCAATGTTGTCAACAGTTGAAATACACAATATATTCATGGGTTAATATCATTGTCTTTTGCTGGTAACTTGCTGGTGTGTGTGTTTGCATGTCTTGGGCAACTTAAAATTTTAATGAACAAGTTATTTCAAGTTAATGACATCTCAGTGTCAATAAAATGTTAAAATGCACATTTGTGAGAGACCTGAAACCATGGAATTCCCAGACAGGCTTATATTGAGGCTTTAAAAAGAGCTTTTTAAAATTACATATGTAAAAAAATAATATTTATTTCACAGAAAGTACAATATGACGATACATTATTTAAATATTTCAGTTGGATAAGTTGGATTATATCTATACACAAAATTTCATCATACATTTACAAGGCTTTTACAACCTTCTTTTTTTTTTTTATTCTGTATATACAAATAAGCCATAGTTGATTTTTTTTTTATTTTCTCATTTTGGTTTTAATTTAGTTTTTCCCCTCCTCCCCCCTTTCCCCCACCAAAAAAAAAAAAAAAAAAGAATCAATCAAATTCATTAGTTTAAAAATAAGAAGACAGCTTTACAACAGACATTTTTTTCCTGGTATAATAATAAAACTGACAGACTGGAAAATCTGGTTTTAAAAATGTTTTATTTTAGTTTGCTACTCCAGTGTATTGTGTGATCAAAGTAAGTAAAGTTCCCCCCCCCCCCCCCATGCATTCCATGGGGGCAGATAATGTATAGTTCCTCTTTTTATATAACCAGTAGTTAATAAGGGTGTCATGGCCAGCAAAGTGACCAACCACTTTTACTTCCCTAACATGTGTCAGGTACCCATTAGAGTTGGGTGGGTGTCTTCAAAATCTCAAGATTCGAAAGCCACCACGCTCTCCATTGTGTGAATTAGTACTGACCAGCTAGACAAGCACTGGTCATTTGTTTACAATTCCATCCTGTTTTTATGTTGTTGTTTTTTTCTTCCAGAGATAAGAAAGACATGGAAGACATCCATGATGACCCGTATGGTCACAGGTTTGCACCACCCCACCCGTATTACAGTGGGGGCAGTGGAGGTGGGGGAGGCTACGATGGCAACATGAGGGGCAACACATCCTTTGACAGACACAGTGAGCACTCAATACACAGTGATAGAAACAGAGGGGTGAGTTGAACAGGATTTTTGGTCAGGATATCTTCTTGAGAATCAAGTTACAAGAGCAAATTATATAACATGCATATTTTGCATTTCATTCCTATATTTTGTCCAATTGTTTTTTAATGACAAATAAAATATGAATGTTTTGTATAGTATATATTTTAACATAAAGAATTGATTGTATTTTTTTATCATACTTTTTTTTTTATAAATATTTTGAAAGTCATTAACTCGTTCTCTCCTAACCGACGATATCATAGTTGATTTTATACCATTACGCAGCCTAATCAACGATATTATCATCTATGCTTAAAAGTCAATTATTTTGTTATCTTTCCTTACAAAAATGTTTTGTTTTTTTTTCACTTTGATAGTGTTTTTACAAAAAAAAAAGATGTTTTTAGTCTCTATTTTTCAATATTTTAAATTTTTATAGGGTGGTGTGACACGGGGTAGTGACCTCAAGACAATTAATATAAATGTTTTATATATGTTATTTGATTAGTTTTGTGAGAATATATTACTATCATAAAAAAAAGACTTTTTATTTAATTTGGATCATAAAATATTGCATAGATCTAGTCGAAATCTAGTTTTAAAGGAGACTTGTTCACAGTCAATACGTTTTAACTTTGAAGTTTTGCTATCCAAAATAAACTTTTATTTTCGTTTTATAAACATCAATTTAAATTATTTTAAAAGGGTGTGCATTTTCCTTTAATTGTATACCAAATATAACATTTTCTGATAACAAGCAAAAAAGCTTATTAAAGTTTAATCATGACAGGGTAGTGGAATATATATGAGTATAATGAATAATTCCGTGGGAACGTGGAAAATAATTACGGAGAGAAAGAGTTAAACTCTTACATTTCTTCCTCAACAAACCCAAAAGATTTTTTTCTAATTCAATTTTATAGGCATTTTTTTTCATAATATAATGCTAACAAATAACTATTGCATTAAAACTTTTTTGCTTTTGCTTTGATCCAGGTGAAAAACTACTCGGATATTCCAAATGGAGCACCTTATGGTAGCAGCAATAACGTATACAGGTCAGACCCACAGATGAGGGCGTCGCCACAACCAGCTAGGTCTTTAACACCGGTTGATTACGCCCCTTCCAGTGTAGATGGCGGTGATGGGGAGGGGCAGGGCCACTATGAGCGGGAGTCACCGTACCACAATCTTCCCCCCTACCAAGATTATTACGAGGACAGAGAGGACTCTTACATTCCCGAGGACAATGAAAATTTCAATGGTGCTGATCCCCGCTCTAGTGACTATTCACAAGCCCCTCCACATTACACAGATGATGATATGCATGCCGCCTATGGGCAAAGGTAGATAGTTGCCTTGTAGGAATCGGTCAAGAAGGTTCTCATAGCAAATATATTTAGTTTTTTTAAAAGCGCCTAATTTATCTTTATCCTTAAAAGTTGAACCCCTGGCTCACTTTTTACTAACTATCCCTCTATTTAAACTATTTAAAAGTAGTTTTTTAAAATTATTTCCTAGTTTGTTATTTACCTTGAACTTGGAAAAACTAAGGACATTTGGTCTATTTATTTTCCTCTTTGTAAGCTCTGTAATTTATAAGATAAAATACTAAATGGAACTGCCTACAGTGGTCAGTTCTTCCACATTGAGATTCTTTTGCTGTTGGAGGACAAAAATCCAAGGTATTTCTTCCTTAAAGGCTACAAGAATTTATGAGCCAAAGAAGTGTGCAGTGCAATAAAAACCAAGATTCAGACAAAATAAACAATATTAACCCTTTAGCCACTAGGCAGTTGTCCCCCAGGCCATCCCTAAGAGAAAGGATATAATTCCATATCAGTAATTTACAAAATTCCTTTTTTTTTTTTACTAAATTCACAGGAAAAACTAATATAGAATTCTTCTTTTTATAATAGAGAAAAATAGACCAAGGTATTATCATCATGTTTGTTGTCAAAAATAGGTCTACACAAAGCAAAAATATTAAAATATGTCAGATTTAGTTGCATTCCAATCTCCAGTTTGACTAGATCTAACATAATCAATAAAAATGTTTGTAAAATGTTTTACATGTTTCGGGTGTTCCTTCAGAGTTGAATATAATTACTTCCTCGTCCAAACCTCCCGCAGGACGATGGGGGATGGGAGCGGGCAGGGTTTGAACCCTGGACCATCGATAAATCTGAACGACAGTCCAGCGTGCAAACCGCACGACCAGGCAGCCATCCAATACTGGCTCTGGATAATGTTTTTTTCTGTTATTTGATTCAAGAAAGTAAATGAAATTAACTCTGCATTATGTTTGATCTAAGCGTGATAATATTATAATGTTCAAATGGTACATAAAAAATTGAACAAATCAAGCAAATTGTGTAATTCACTATAAAAATGTTAGGGCACTCTATAAAACTTGAATTCATACAAAAATCAATGGTGACTCCCCTTAATGTTGTCTGGTGTCACCCCCAGTTTTAACAGGAAATTCGTGAGTTTATTTAAATCCATGCTGGACCATTTAACTTTTGATAATGTAAAGAATGCTCAAAATTAAATTTGATATAAACCTAATAGTGTTGAATAATATTACCACCCCTGCCTGCAACACAACATTCTCATTGGCTGTTCCTCTTTCATGCCGAAGAAATTTCTTTCTCGCTTTAAGTTTTGAAAAGCCATTTGCTATTTTTGTCATTGATATTAAAGAAGGAAATCTTACATTTTTAACTGGTTTCCTTTTTTTTCTGTCCTTCCAAATTAACAAAGAAAAAAAAAATTGTGTGGGTCATAGAATTGAAAACCTTCTTGACTTGATTTCAACTACTAACCAGCTAGTTTCATTTTGATTACATATATTTTTTATACCTTTATATTATATATTTATACATATTCAAGATAAAATATTGATTTTTTTTGTGTGCAGGAAGGTAATTATGATAAGTGAGGAGACAAAGCACACTTTCTGGCCTTTACTAACACAAAATAACAGTATTATTTTGAAAGGTTTCTAATTAAAATAGTTGAAATTTTTTTATTGGCCAGCAAAAGATTGTTTGTGTTTTAATCAAATGTATGATGTAAGACCATGATGTGAACAATATTTTTTTTTGTGCTATTGGTTAAAAATCTTTTAATAATCAATATTTATACTTTTTTTTTGTTTTTAAAAATTATTGAACTTACTCCTTTTTGTTTCTGAGCCTGGGTTTACAAAGTAAATTTTAAATTTATAGACTCAAATTTTTTTTTTTTTTTTTTTTTTTTTTTTTTTTTCGAGATGTGGTCAAGTACTTATGCATGTTTTCATCTCACCTGCTATGAATGATTTTTAACTCTGATAATAAAAAACTGTATCCCATCATTCCTTCTGCTATATCACCAAATAAACAACAAACATTAATACACTGGTACTTACATAAATGCCAATATATATATATATCTATATAGATATAGATTTACGGGGAATTTGGTAACACAGAATTAGGTTTAAGGTTTTCTCAGTCATAATTTTATTTTAATTATTAGCTAGAAAAGAATTTTTAAAATGTATTTTTTTTGTACATTTTTGCTTTGCTAATCTTTTCTTAGTAACATTACTAACACAGTGCTAGATAATAAGAGTACAACCTTTTTTTTTTTTAAATGTTCAGTTCTTCATCTGAAAAATGAATGACTATCCCCAACTTTATTTTTTATAATTACTTTTTAAAAATGTTTAACTGGTAAAAATGTTGGTATGTCTTAACAAAGAAATGTTCATTATTTGCTGTATAGGAAAATATATGCTTCTCAAGGGTAATTTTATAAACTAGCCAAATAGCCCACTCTGCCCGGTGAATTCTAAAATCTAAAACAAAGACTATCTAACATTGAGTATTTCTTACTGAGTTTCACATATCTAATGTTATAAAAATGGCATGTTATGGTCTTACGAGGAGACGCCTCTGCCAAGATCTAAGGAATTAAGATATAGGTTGTTGTTTTTTAAAAAGTAGATAAAGATATTCTTTACCTAGATCAACTACCTTGAAATACACAAGACAGACCTGTGTTGATTTTTTTAGGGTGGGGTTTGTGACATTTTCTACAATCTCTGTAAAGATGCAAAGAATATTCTTGCAAAGTTCAGTCACTTATCCCTTAGTCTGTTGGACTATAGGGGCACCACACAAGATCTGTTTTTCTCATTCCTCTGTCTTTTGCCTTTGATAGAATCTTTTTCAATGGCAGACCCATCCACTCTTTTATGTTGTCTTTCCATCGCTTTCTCTGTCTGCCTCTTCTTTATTTTCCTGCTACTGTTCCCTGAAGGAAGGTTTTTGCGAACCCTGAGGACCTTGCGATATGACCATAGAGTTTTAGTTATTTTCTTTTTACAGTAGTTATCAGATCATCGTGGGTAAGATGGCTGAACTAATCCTGTCTCTAATTTCTTAGTTTGTGATGCGGTCTTTTGTGCGTGATACCTTGTATTATAATCAAGAAACAATTAAACAGTATTGGTTTCTTAAAAAAAACAACAGATTTAACATTTGCTTTAAATTTAAGATATTAATGTGAACAGAACAATTGTATCATTTTGATCACCACCAATTTTTAACAGAACCTTTTCAATGCATGATAATACTAATTCCAATTAGAATATTAGAAATATTTATACCTTTAAATTCTATCTCGCTTAATTTTTATTTACTGTTCAATGCAAATTTTCTTCATAAAAAATTTTTTTTTTTCATTTTCAGAGATGGTTCTTATGCTGGCAGCCGAGGAAGTTTCCAGGGTCCTCCAGGTTCTGAACCTCATTTGAGTGGCAACTATGTTGACCATTATGGTGATAACTCTGACCTCCATCAATATCCAGACACTTCGCTTCGATACAATGGTGGTGTGCACTACCCTGAAGACACTTATGGGAGAAAACCTGACGATTATATAAACCAACACTATGTTGAGCAGCATGCTGGTGGTCAGACAATTTATAGTGATCAGGACGAACATGGTTATCATGAAGATCTTGAACCACCAAGACCCGAGGATTATCGGGAAATTCACAACAGATCTAAAGGTCCCCACGAGGATCCCTACAGTGACTCTTTCCATCCACAGCATCCCAACAGTTCTTTTCATGACCCACGCCATGACTCATACCAGGGTCAATACGACCCCTCATCTCAGCATCAGCAGCATGACCCCTACCTTGATCATGACAGATACTCTGATGTCCCAGGGGAGCGCCGCAGCTTTGATCAACCTGGAGGCCCTGCCTACCACCACAATAACTCTTTCCATGATAACCCTAACATGCAGGATAGATACGTGGAAGACCAGCAGCAGAGGCGGTTTGAGGGGTTACCTCAAGTTCGGCAAGATCCCTTCGCAGATGACCCTTTCCATGAGCAAAACAGCCGAGAGATGCACAGACAGGAAGACCTGTACTATAGAGGTCAATCCCCGACTGGAGGTAGTGACATTTACTGTACACATTTTTACGGTAATAGCATATTTTTAATAATTAAATCTAGGTTTCTTGGCATGACGAATGAGCATCACAACCTGTGTAAGTGTTTATGTTTCTCTCTTTACTCATTTGTTGAGGCTTCATATGTAGCTAGTGATCTTTTTCTACTCTTTGCAGATAAATCAATGGTACACTAACAAGTTTTTTCACATCACTTTATATTAAGCTGTTGCAGCTATGTTTTTATAGCTAAGTGCATATCTCACTGTTTTAATCAAATATATATATATATTTACAGGAGGATAATATAAAAATTTGTTTACTGCTAAGATTAGCTAAGCAGGGTTTTTTTTTAAACCAATGCAGGCAAGATGAAAGAAGAAAAAGATGATAGGTTTTTTTAGAAAATGCCTCATGGTTGCATTAACTCTTTTATGTTTTTACCCTAATATTAAATTAAAATAGTTAACACAGCCAGTGACATTGAAAATACTCAAATTGCAACATCTTAGATTTGCATCAATTCAAAACCAAACATTCACTTTTATTTCAACCTGACGTCTGTTATGGTAAAATCTTGAAATAGAATTACAAACTATTTAATCTGAAACAAGTAAAACTCGAAATGTAATTTATTTGTTCTATTAATGTGCATTTAAAAAATGTAAACATTTAAAAAATATGATTAATCCATGTTGTTGATGTGGTTATTAATACCAACTCTGACCTACATACTTAAGCTACATCTAACACCAGGGCGGTCCTACAGATTGTGGGGCCCTATGCGAAATGGATTGCACGGTGCCCAGTCTGGGTAGGGATAAGGATAATAAGTGAACATTAAGATTTTGTTTTAGAAAATAGATTTGTCTTTGCATTTTATCCGTACTTTACCAAGTACGAAATCACTGTCAAATTAACTTTATGAGCTAACTACAGTAGATATTAGTTTTCCAACAAAAAGCCGATAAACATTTAGATCTGCTTTTTAGATTTACTATCAACTAGCCAGTGAGTAAATTAAGTATTTGAACTTATTGTTTTGGTTAAAATTTGCATTATTATTACATTTTTATTAAATGAAAGCTGACATTGCCATTTTTTTTAAATCGTGAATCGGATTGGCATATATTTTGCAATTTCAGTAGAATTCCAGGAACCCTTTAATAATAAGATTAAAATGATGTAATTTAATAATTTACACCTAGATTACGCGCAGGGTCTATGGAAGTGAGCGGCCCACTGCAGCGGCATAGGTTGCAGTGGCCTAAGACTGGTCCTGTCTAACATATCTGTCTCTTGATTGTGATGTTATCTTTTAGCCAACTCATCCTTTCTTCCGAGGTAACTTTTTGTCTCAGTGGTGTGTCTCTTAGTTCTCCATCTCTTTCAGAAGACAGTTTCTGCAAGATACAACTTAGAGTAATAAAGTGCAAGATGCAACTTAGAGTAATCTGCCATCTGAGCTGGTCTGTAAAAAAAAAGGCTGCCTTTGGTAGAAGTTGCCCATCTCATAAGTGCCCCCACTCAATATAGACATTGAACAATATAAATTGCCTCTTAATAATGTCCTCATTGCCATTTATCAATAATAACAAGCACCCTAGGTAAAATTGTTCTTGTGGTCTCACAAAGCAATATGATTCTTGTTCTTGCACTACTAAAAACATCTCAGGAATTTTTAGCTTACCAAAATTGAAGGGAAAAATTATAATAGAATTGAATCTGGGTACATTTGATGTTGTCCTAGTAAAACTAGTACCTATTTTGGATTCTATAATATTGAATATATTATTGGTAAGGGGAAATACAACAGTAGGCCCTACTTGTTCATGTTTAGGAATTCACTCATTCAAGTCTTGTAATCATTGCTTCATAGACTGTTTCTGCACTTAAAGAACATTAGTTCATCTCTAGTCTGCATCACCATCAAGTAGGAACAGAATTGATGCTAAAAGTATGTTTAGGTACTTATAGAACAGCCAGGTCTCCAAACTATCTAGTAGACTTGTCAGAACCCTCCTGACAAGTAGACATTCATTTGAAGGTGGACAAAAGTGCTGCTAGCATTTGCTAGTCAATCATCTCTTTCAATACTGATGTGGTTATTTGATGTTTTTATCTGTTAAACTGTCTAGAATGTAGTGATCGGTGACCTAAATACAATAACCAAATAAAAAATCTATACTTATATGGCAGAGCGAAACAGCTGAGAACATGCGATTTTTTTTTGGCACAGACTAGAAAAGATCTTACTGCTCAGCAGCGAAAAGAGGATATCTACTTTACCTAACATCTTTGAACAAAAAAAAATGACCTTTTCAAAACTCCATATTTCCCTTGTTATGTCTGTGTACATCAAGTACACTTGGTCAATGTTTCAGTGAATGTACGAGTTGACAGCGTGAAGATATTTGAACACAGCTTTCAGCACAAAAACTTCACAATTTCAAGCCATTGCTTTCTATCTGCTCACAGTTTTGATAGTTGAGCAATTGTTTGTTTACTCTTTAAAAATATGCAGATGAGCTTTGACATGGTTGGTGTCATAAAACATTTTATGCACAGTCACTACTTGCTGCCTATGAATGAATCTCTCTCAAATGGTTTATGCTGTGAAAATTGCAACCATATTTGACTAACTACTGCAGCTAGTGGCATATTTACCAGCCTCTAATTTTATTTTGTGCTAACCTAACATGTTACATTAATATAAACTTACTTGTTGGAACTTTCCTGGCCTATTAGCATTTTTGATAATAGTTATTATGCTTGATTTTTTTTTTGTTGTTGTTTTGTTTCGATTTATTGAAAAAAATTTTGTTTGCTTTGATTATCATATTTCTGCACTTTTAGTTTTACTTAAGTTCCATCAAAAACATGCTTTTGATTCACTGATAGTTTTACTTTGACCATAACTTTTGATTGGGAAGAGATAAACATATATACATTTTTGTTTGCTTTATGTAAATGTGATGTTATATCTTACCAACTTACTGTAGAAAAAAAAAACGCTAGACATGAAGCAGATATTCTGTTGATCAATAGCACTTGCATCCACATTAACAAATATCTGACATAGGTTGTGATACCCATATCAGATAGTCCTAAACGTCTGCTACGGACACAGTTTCACAACTAATTCCACTATGAACTCAACATGTTGAGGACGCTAAACTGAACTCTAAAACGACCAACTAAATATACGTTACAAACACAAGAGCTTCAACAAATGTGATTCTGGCTGGGCTAAACTGTGCACAATGTCTACTCCATAAGTTAGCAACAATCCCCTTGATGTTTGTCCAACAGATACACCAAAGAGTTCTTAGGTTTGCCAATTATTCCGCACCCATGGCAGAAAACTATAAATAGCCAGCTATTGTGGAAGGTTGTTTTTTTTTTTTTGCACTGTCAAATCAAAAGCTCTTTTTCCGTAGCAAAAAGTAATTACAATTCCTCTTATTATCTTGCAGACTCTTAATTGCTGTCTGGACTAGTATTTCAAAAAAACAACAACTAACAATTTTCTTTGAAATTTGGCAGTTGATATCTTTGGAGGAAATATACTTTTTGTTCTCATCTTAAAATTAAATTGGCTTACGTCTTTTGTATTTTGAACCCCACTTCAGCGGGAATAACCGAATAACTTGACTTCAATGTTTCTTTGTATTCAGTTCTGACTTGAGTCATGGTTGAAGACATACAATTCAAAAAGACTTAACTGAACATTGTCCTATGCAGAAATGCCAGTCCACATGTCAAATCTTTTCTTATCTTAAAATAATACAGACGTTGCTTCCTACGCGTCATGCATGTTGACCAACGACTTAAATTCTGCCAAGGCACTGGTTTTCCTGGCTGGCTTAGGCAACCCATTCCATGCTCTAATAGCACTAGGGAAGAAGGGGCATTTGTACAAATCATGCGCTAAGACTGTAAAAAAATTAATAATAAGGCTTGTCTTCGAGTCCGAAGATTAATGAGGAAATGAATGCAGTATTTCCAGAAGAAAAAAAAAATAGAATGATAAATTATAGACAACCTTCAGCTTTTGAAGGTAGGAATTGGTTAGGCGTCTCCGCGCTTTGTCTTGTGAGACTTGTGCCAAGTATAAACGTAGGTCACACTAAAGGAAACAACTAACACATGCGCTCGACTCTGTTGAACGATGCCGAACCAAAAGTTTGATACGTAATCATGAAGGGAACCGTCGAATGTCAATAAGCTAATTATCTAGTCCAGAAACTAAAGCGGACCTCTCTCTCTAAAGCTGCCTAGGGTATTCTATATAGTTACGCTTCAAAACCTAGTCTTGCTTTTAATAGTCACGTCGATAAGCTAAAACTTGACCAATTTGATGAAACATAACTTTTCGCGCCTTATGTTTTTTTTTTTATTTAGTTGGCAATGGTGACCTTTTACTATAGCGTCCTTCATCATCATCTTTCCCTTGCGTTCCTCATGGAACAAAAAAACGCCATTCTCCACGGTCTCTAACTAAAACAAATAGGCCTATATACTGCTGCCGGGATGAACGATTGTATAGAAAATACATTAAACATGCATCTATGTACCCTGTGGGACCAAGTAAAACAAAGGACGTTTGGACAACGAGGCCTTCGTCAGCTACAAAACATACAAAAGACAAACAATTAGCCCAAAATAGGCTTAAGTACAGTTCACTTAAGCCTATTTTATGTTTTTTTGTCTACGGTATCTTGCTAGTTTTTTTTTTTTTTTTTTAAATAGCTTCCCAGCTCTTTGCTGTCCCCTCTGCTTCATCTAGCACACCGCTTGGCCTTGTTCTTTTGGCATTTTTTGATCTTCCTCAGCGCGATATTTTATCTTCATTTCAGAGTCATTCCATAATCTTTTCATTTTCTAATATTTTTTTTAAGGTTCCCTTCTATTGGGCGTTGTTTAAGGCTACATAACACCCTCGTTAAGAATTTTAAAATTTATCGTGAAAATAACAAATTTTTTTTAATTTCCCAGAGGCATTGGTGAAATGGGGAGTACTGTGGGCAGCTTTTTTTTTTTTTAAAGGATTTTTGTTTTAAAGAAGGATTTTTTTTTCAGAAATATAGATGTAGATCTAGTTTATACTTAAACGTTATTATATATATTTTTTTAAATTCATCCAAATTAAATACGTTAAAATGATAATGATTGATCTAGATGTAATCTTGATCAATTTCTTTTTAAATAAATCCTTACCGGCAATTCTTACAATATAAAAGACCTGGAGTTCTAAATTGAAGCCTTTTATTTGGGTCAGTGATGCATTTGAACACAGTATACGATGTCTAGAGCTACAGTCCAGTCTAAATCTAATCCTTAGCATTTGTAAGTGGAAATAAAATATATTATAGAGGTATAAAGCTAATTAATTACAGAAGATTATAGGTCTTATTTAAACATGCTTTTTTTCTAGATAGTCAATCTTTATCTAAATCTAGAGCTAAATTCTATATTTATTTAGACTTCTCTTCGCGCACGTGGTCCTGTCAATCATCATCTAACTCTAGATCTATATTTAGACTTGTCTTCGCGCACGTGGTCCAGTGCCGGATTTTACTTATTTTAGCAGCTGGAAACCCTGCCCGTGTCTTTAATTAAAGTGTTGGATCTTATAAAAATTCAGACATTAAAAGTAAAAAAAAAAAAGATGAAATCTAGACTAGACTCTATAGATTAGATGTAGATCTAGATTTCATTTAACACAGATTCTCATGACTCACAGTCAGAGTCATTCTGAATGATTCTGTATCTTATCTTATATAATCTGTATCTGTAGATCTATTAAATCTATAATTACTATAGTATAGTCTATAGTATTAGTTAAATTACTACTATTAGGTCTAGTAATACTAGTATAAAATATATCTAGATCTATCGTATCATTAGTATCGTCTAGATCTAGTATAGAATAATACTATTAATAGATCTAGTAAATTCTAGTAGTAGTAGTATGATGTATCATCATTATTAATTATATATGTAGAATGTTATAGATCTAGATCTACTTATGAACTATGAGTTAGATCTAGAATCTAGCTAGGATTTTTAACCTCAATTTGAATATTCTTTTTTTTTTAGCCTTTATATTATAATTTATTATTATTATTATTCAAAAATGTTGTGTCTTAGTTCATAGTTCTATCATCTAATAATTGAATAATTCTAATTGTTAAATAGTGCAATTATCTATTTCTATTAGATCTAGATCTATAGATTATAGATCATAATAGATGATTAGATCATAATTATGGCATTTGATCATTCATTGCACAGTCCAGCTCCGCTGAAGTAATGTCAGCTTCATGCGGTCGTTCTAACCTGTGTATATTAAATACTGTCTCTATCCTGGGTGAAAACTTTCTAGTTTTGACCTGTTGGAATAGACAGTTACATTATATATACACATATAATCTACATTGAAATTGTTTTTCATTCAGTGATTTTTTTAATTTTTTAATTAGTCAAGTCAACTACAATATTTATTTATGACTGCAGGCCACGAACAACCACCTTATGATGACAGGGGTCCTCCATTTGATGACAGAGGTCCACCTTATGATGATCGGGGTCTTGGTTATGACGAAAGAGATGGTCCTGATCCTTATGGAGAGAATGCACCTAGATATCCTGATGGTATTTAAAATTTAAGAAATTTAGTTCTTTAAGTTACTTTTGTTTTTATTTATGTATTTGATGTCTTGTAATAATTTCTTTCTTGTTCCATCTAGACTACCAACAGGACAACACCTATTATTCTGAAAGGGATGCTTCTAGACACTTAGAACAGCTACATTTAACGGCTGCTGAAGATGGTCCCAGAACACCTTCAATAGATGGAAGAAATATGTGTAAATATTTTTCTTTGAAATTCTTTCAAGTTTCTCTCTGTAGTAAATGAACTTCATCTCTGTTTCAATCGACCTTAATTTCACAGTCCAGCTCCGCTAAAGCAGTGTCAGCTTTATGCGGTCGTTCTAACCTGTGTATATTAAATACTGTCTCTATCCTGGGTGAAAACTTTCTAGTTTTGACCTGTTGGAATAGACAGTGACAATGATTTTACAAACTCAAATAAAAACTTATTTGTGGTAACATTTTTATAGTCCTCAAAGCCTGGCATTATCATTAACTACCTTTTTTTTTAAAACATAACATGATAACATTTTTCTAATACTAATTTTTAAAAAAGTATCTCTGTATATTTGTAGCCTTGCGTGAACCTGATCTACAAGAAGTAATAGACTTTTTAAGTTCCCCCGACAATAGTGTGAAAGCTAGTGCTGCTGCTCATTTACAACACTTAGTGTACAAGGAAGATGGGCTGAAAGCAAAAACAAGGTTGATTTTGCATTCGTTTTCAGTTTATATATAAATATCTACCTGTATTCTTTTTTTCTAGCTCATCTTTTTATTATTTCAATATTGCAGGAGTCTGGATGGCATTAGACCATTGATACGTCTGTTGGGCCATGAGCTAGTTGAAGTTCATAAAAATGCATGTGGTGCACTGCAAAATCTCTCTTATGGAAAAAACAATACAGAAAATAAGGTATGGTATAATTTTTTATCCTTTTGTTTATTTTGAATTTTTTTTTTCTTTTTATAGTTTATATAACACTGCCTGGATTAGTTTAATTTAATTAGTTGAATATTTTCATTTTAGAAAGCAATTAAAAATGAAAACGGCATTCCAGAGTTAATTAGGCTTTTGAGAAAAACAGATCAGGATGACGTGAAAGAATCTGTGACAGGTGTCTTGTGGAATCTTTCTTCATGTGAGGTAAGTTAAATCATCTTATCAGATCATTTTTGTAGTTAATTCATCTCTGTTTTAATCAACCTTAATTTCACAGTCCAGCTCCGCTGAAGCAGTGTCAGCTTCATGCGGTCGTTCTAACCTGTGTATATTAAATACTGTCTCTATCCTGGGTGAAAACTTTCTAGTTTTGACCTGTTGGAATAGACAGTGACAATGATTTTACAAACTGAAAAAAAAAATGTATTTGTGGTAATATGTTTATAGTCCTCAAAGTTCCTAGTGTTTGCAAAAGTTTTAAAAGATAAAATTGAGTGAGATAGTATTAATGTGTCATTCACATCTACAATCTATGATTGTCACATTTCTCTCCTCCATCCCACATATCAAGCAGTCTTTGTTAGGAGCTTGTTAACAAATTAGTATCTCTAACCTGGATGCAAACTTTTGAGAGGGGTTAACAACTGTCTTCAACTGAGTTCCGAACATAATCTTAAATATTTCTGTCAGGATTAAGAATATTAACCATATGGTCTACTTTGATGCAATTTCTTTAAAATTAGAGAGAGCTTTAACTTTGAGTTCTATGGCAAAGAAAATAACCATATTCATTTGCATGTATGACCTTAAAAAAAACAACAACCCTATATTATGTAGCTGAACTATGCATAAGTATTGTATTATTTCCTCTCACTAGTTCTTGTTGCTTTTGCACAGTCCAGCTCCGCTGAAGAAATACCAGCTTCATGCGGTCGTTCTAATCTGTGTATATTAAATACTGTCTCTATCCTGGGTGAAAACTTTCTAGTTTTGACCTGTTGGAATAGACTAGTGACATCTCGTCAATGTCTTAACTTTCTCTCCATAATTATTTTCCGCTTTCTGGCGTAATTATTCACTTGGCCCATTCGTCATGCTTTACAGTATTATGGCTAAACTTCAGTAACTTTTTTGTTTACTATCAGTAAATATTTATAAAATAAAATATATTTTGTATAAAATTGATTGTTTCATAGGACCAGAAGTTATTTTAGTTTTTGGATTATGAAATTAAAAAGGAAAACTCAACAGACTCAACAAGTCACCTGGATTATGTTGAGTGTCTTAGGATATATTTTATGATCCAGATTTAGTAAGAAAACGCTTGATAAAAAAGTTATATAATTTAAGCACCCTGCTATTTTATAAAGACATGATGAGAGGGAAAATGTGTAACCAAAAAAAATAAATTTTAAGCAATTTCACAGACGAAATAAATTAAATCATTGACGATTGGATTGTCTGACAGAAAAGGCTAGTTCAAATCAACTTGAGAGTTGTTATGGAGAGAAAGTGATGACATTAGAAATTATCTTTAGCCTGTGAATATAATTTTATTTTTATTTTGTTAGCTTTAATTATCAGTGATTATCACTAAATTAGTTACTACCATATTAATGTTATATCTTCATGCTCAATCAATTTGTGTCACAGTCCAGCTCCGCTGAAGAAATGTAAGCTTCATGCGGTCGTTCTAATCTGTGTATATTTAATACTGTCTCTATCCTGGGTGAAAAAAATTCTAGTTTTGACCTGTTGGAACAGACTAGTGACATTTAAATTTTGTATACAAGGCTTCAAAAGCCTCAGCACATTGGTTGTGTCAACATAATTCATTTGTGTTGATTTCTTCTAGAATGTATTTTTCTGTGTATTAATTAGCTATCTAAAACCTAAAAAATAATTCCATAAAACTTGTACTGATCTAAATATATATACCTATCTATATGTAAAGAACATAGAAATTAATAATTGTTGTGTATTTTAATTTTTGCAAAACTGTTTGACTGTTAGTATTTCATATCGCGTTTAAATGTGCTCGAAAATTTGACAAATGTATAGAATTAAATGCAGAAGCTCTTGTCCAGCTAATCCTGGGGCATCCAGGACTTGGCATAGTTTAAATCGTTGATTAAATTGCATGGGTAGATTAATCTAGGGTCGAACATAGGATGTAATTATCTTCTTTTTTGAATTAACATCTGTAATTTATAAGATAAATGAACTTATACTTTATAGCATAAAGAAATCTTGCCAAAAGAAAACATAAAGGTGTCATGATATATTATTAGTTTTACAAATAGTTTTCTAATTTGAGGGAATAATAAATTTGTGTCCTCGTTCTAGGATTTGAAGCAGTCCATAATAGATGATGGACTGGTAGTGTTGGTCAACTATGTTATTTTAAAGTGTGTCAGCAGGAGTCCTGTCAATCCCACAACAAGTGAGCTTCCTTGGACAACAGTCAATCGTAACACTACAGGAATTTTAAGGTTGGTTAACTACTTACACATTTCCTTTTCAATTATGAAGATAACAAAAACTCTTTTGATAGTTCCATTTATTTGATTGAATTTTCTTTCAGGAATGTGAGTTCTGCAGGTTTTAGTGCCCGTAAAAGGTTGAGAGAGTGTGATGGTTTGGTCAATGCTCTGATAAGCATCTTGAAATTAGCAGCAGACAATACAGCAACCAATGACATAGATAATAAAGTGGTAGAGAACACAGTGTGTATATTGCGTAATCTTTCATATAGAATACAAGAAGTAGTAGATCCTGATTTCTTCAAGAATAGAAGTTTGCCAAGACAACAGAACCAAACAGGAAAAGGCAAATCTGGTAAAGGTCAGCTGATTTTCAAGCACAAATAATATGAATATTAAAGGTTATTGCTTAGTTTGTTTTGTTTGTAGATCAAGGCATTGTCTTAATTTTTTTTTTTTTTTTTTTTTTTTTTTTTTTTTTTTTTTTTTTTTGGTTAGCTGGAGACAGTAATGCTGGTTGTTTTGGGAACAAGTCTGCCAAAGCAAAGGCTGCACAGAACAGTAGGCCAGGAAATCAGCCAAGCAGGTAATTTTCATATCATATATTTCGTTGTAGATATTTGTAACATGTAAAGATATATAAAATGCTTAATATGATGGAATAAGTTACTGAGATTTACAAATAATGGTTAGTTGGATTTCTGTATACCTTATCTATTAGCAGATGTGGTGTAGTGAATCATAAAGCATATTAAAATATTGTTCATTTCATCATCCCATCCTAAATGCTTTCATTGTAAATCCACATACTTATGGTCTTTTTTTGTTTTCAAGTGCCCCTCCTCAGTTGCCACCAGCTTCCATTAACTATAGAGCACTGTGGGGTCCAGAGATTCACTCCTTGTATTCTGCTGTCTTAAAACGTTGCACCAATCCCATCACTATGGAAGCAGCTGCCGGGGCTATTCAAAATTTAACAGCTTGTGATTGGCAGGTAAACTATTCCATTTTTGTTAATCAAAATATGGACATGAGTATATCATTCACTATGTGGTGTTTTGACTTTTTATTTGTTTGTTAATTGATTAAGAAGTGCACGTTGCCTTAGATCCACATTCCTGGGTGTGTTAGTCTGGTGCACCTGATCATATTGCTCTTGTGGTCAAGTCATCCTTCACCCAAACAACTTGACTGGCTGTTCATGGAATGTGCTTGAGTCATAAGCGTGCTACACTATTCTACCTCAGCTCTTATGTTGTCATACAGAGTGCTCATTAAAACACTTTGTTAACATCTGGCTGGGACAGTTCTAGTTAAACGTCTTTCAATTGTAGGTCTGCTTTATTTAGCTGGTTTATAATGTGTATTTTTTTTTTATTTTATAGCCTGCAGTTGAAAGCAGGGCCATGGTTAGGAAAGAGAAAGGTCTTCCTTTGTTGGTAGATTTGTTATCTGCTGAGAGTGACAGAGTTGTTTGTGCTACAGCTACTGCTTTGAGAAACTTGGCTATTGATGACAAAAATAAAGAATTAGTAGGTAAGAACTGTGAAGACTTCAAATATGAATTGTGGCAAATTTTTTTGGTCACATTAATTGTTTTTCTTTGTTTTTTAATTAGTCTTGCTACATTTTGTGTAGTCATTCTATGCATTTAATGAGATGCATTTTTTTTTTTTGGTGTACAGGTAAATACGCCATAAGACAGCTTGTCAGTCAACTTCCCCGTGATAATCGAAGTACCCAGCCAGATGACACAATCTGTGCTGTAATTGCTACTCTCTACGAAGTAGTGAAAGATAACCAGGATTTTGCCTTGTAAGTATTGTAGGATGTAGTTTGTAGTATATGGCTATAATGTTTTGT
Source organism: Biomphalaria glabrata (assembly GCF_947242115.1). Classification (NCBI taxonomy): domain Eukaryota; kingdom Metazoa; phylum Mollusca; class Gastropoda; family Planorbidae; genus Biomphalaria; species Biomphalaria glabrata. The sequence continues at coordinate 3,995,259 of NC_074720.1, forward strand.
ATATGTTGATACAACCTGGTAGAAACATTTTTTTTTTTTTTTTATCCAGAGCTCTAGTCCAAGAAGATGGTCTTACTCGGTTGATGCATATCAATACTTCTGATGGAAGATACCTTGCCAGAACATTAAAATTTGCATTAACAGTTCGTTTTTTTTCCTCTCTTGTTGACTTTTTAAATGTATATAACCTGTATATATTTTTGTAAGCATTTTATAATATCCTCTGTATTCTAAGTCATGTGTTTCCTTGCTTGTTGCTAATAATGAAGTGTTTGTGTACATTTCAGCTTTTAAAAACCTTGTGGAATTACAAAGCATTGCACCAGATGTACACTAAGAAGTACACAGCAGCAGATTTTACCACTTCTAAGGCCAGGCCAAGGTTTGTTTGTTGTATAATACAAATAATTCAATGATTTTTTAACAACCTTTGAAATAACTAGATTATATAATTTATTTTTGTACTATTCAGGCTCGATGGTTCAAAGTTCCAAGATTTATCTAAAACCCCTACCACTGGCAGTAACCACACTACACCCTACAACACACTTAGTCGGCCAATGTCTGGTCAAGGCTATGATGATAGCACCCTAACGCCAGCGAGGGCCCAGCAGCGAGGTTACTATAGTGAACAGCAGGCTCAAAACGATTTCAGAAACATGAGCAGAAGCAATATGTCATTACAGGATAAAGGTATTTATTATTATTAGTGCTACGCAATTTGTTTTTAGTGCATGCCTAATTTTTAAGTCTTAAAATAAAAACATTCTGACTTAATTACATTACTTTACTATTTCAGATCCACACAACTATCCTCGAGATGTAATCCTTGTAAGTATTTTGTGATCCATTCAAAACTACATATTAGACCCAGTAATATGTTAAATAGAGTTACTTGTTTAAATGTTTCTCCAGTTACAAGATATGACCCCCAGTGATATTAGTCCAGGCTATGCTGTCTTGATAAGCCTAATTTTATTATTTCTGCAGTTACAAGATATGAGCCCCAATGATATTAGTCCAGGCTATGCTCCTCTTGATGAGCCTTATTTTATTATTTCTGCAGTTACAAGATATGAGCCCCAATGATATTAGTCCAGGCTATGCTCCTCTTGATAAGCCTAATTTTATTATTTCTGCAGTTACAAGATATGAGCCCCAATGGTATTAGTCCAGGCTATGCTCCTCTTGATAAGCCTAATTTTATTATTTCTCCAGTTACAAGATATGACCCCCAATGATATTAGTCCAGGCTATGCTCCTCTTGATGAGCCTCGTCCACACAGAACTAAACCACCAGTTGGAGGTGTTCCATTGTTTCCTAACTTGACACCTGTAAGTATTTCAGCTTGAATAGCTGTTTCAGTTTTAAGGTTTTTTCTTTCTCTACATGCTTTGACTTGCTTGAAATTGTCACTTGTTAAAACTAAAATGTTTAATTTATTCTTAGGCGGAACCTCCTTCTCCCATGTATGGCAGTGATCCTCAAGCTATGTCAGAACCATTATATGCCCAGGTGAATAAAGGAAGCAGTCAGCGTCGAAACGACCCTTACTTGGGATCGTCTGGTGGCTTACATCAGAGCAGTGGCGGGGTAGGAGGAGCAGATTCATGGGTGTAACAACTAATGCTACATGTTGCTCATTATTAAGTATTGTAGAAAGATAAACACTTAACTTGTTTCAAAGAATAGACAGAGTTTTGGCTTAATGCCTTGTGTACTTAAATCTGTTAACTAGGTTAAGCTGAAAGAGAGACAAAAAGTTTTAAAGGCTCCTGGATGTTATATTTTGTTTTGTTTTTGATAACCATTTGTTTATTCAAAGCAAGACATTTGGACAATGTTCTTTTATTTCATGCAAGGAACTATAAAGACAATGAATAATAATAAGACTACTTAGTAACAATGTATTTCTATTCTCTCTCTCTCTCTCCATATATATATATATATATAGATATGCAACTTGGTTAGTGATGAATGCAAGATGATAGTGAGTGCTGAATGAATATTTAATAGAATGAATGCTCTTCATTTAAACTTGTGATTTTTTATATGACATCTTAGCCACCTAAATATATCCTTGAGTTTCTTCTCACAAATTGGAAACTTAGCATTCTATAACAGTGTACATTCTGAGAAACTTTTTATCATGTGTACATACTTCACCAAGAACTTGGCTCTAACCATGATACAGTTTAGACTGACAGAAAACAATGACTGAATCATAGTTTTTTTTTTTATCTGATATAATATTCTAACACTTTTTTAATAGTCAGCCTTTATACTTGCTTCATATTTTAGAGTAGGATAGATCTTTTTATTGTTTAACTTGAAGGTTTCTGTTGGATTTAATCACTAGGGTACAGTGTTATAGAGATACATTTTGAAATTATGGTTATTTAAACTGTATTTGGTAAAATTGTAATCAAAAGATGTTTTTTTCCTCTCAGCTTGTTTTATTTGTATTGCTAGAAATGATGTTCACACTTTGGACATAAAAACTTTATATTGTACATATCAAGATAAAATAATAAATTTAAAGGATAAAAGAATTCTTTGTTTTATTAGTTTGTTTTAACCTGACGGCTGCTTTATGTTTGAATATTTGCTTTCCTTTACATAAATCAAGAATTAGGTAACAAGGGAGGCAAGTGTTAAGAAATAAAACGGGCTGTTCTACAGAAAACTCCTTTAAATGGATAACCACTTTATGTGCTAAGGTTTAGAGCCCTGAGAGCTGAATTGAGGTGTTTATTCAACTATTTGACTTATTTCTATTTTTCTTATTTTTTACGTTGGTTATTGAACAAGAATATTTTTTTTTTACACAAGTTGTGTACTCTAGAATAATTTTTTTACATTTAAATCACCTTACACAAACCCTATTACCACAACAACCCCACATAATTTACACTGTATGGCAGTGCAGGACTACTGCAAGAGTGAAAACAGGTACTGCCAGATTATAATTCGGTCAACATGGTTTTAAAATCAATACCTCTATTCAAGTCATAACTTCATGAAGGATGAAATCTGAATGCTGATCTCAAAAATGACTCTTAACAATTTGAAAGTTTATGTATATCGCTGAGAAAAGCTTTGGCCACAGAGAATTTTAAAAAAGGGAATTAAAATTTAGCTAGAAATCAAGGTCTGCATCCAACATTGGTTTTGAAAAGACTATCATGTGCTTTCAGGAATTTCTGATACCAGTATATAAATGTGGCAGAGTGACACAAACCACTTGGCTACACATGGGCTTGAGTTTAAATCCCAACTTGAGCAGTGTTGTGTTTGCTGAGTCCCTAAAGGCAGCATGGAAATATTCCAGACACACCTGACTCCGTTGTGTCCAAGAAAGAGATTGGACCATAGCACAGTTAGCAACCTCTGCCATGAAAAATGTGTTAGACAAAATATAATTTTGAAAAAAAAAGTTAAATGTGAACCCGGACTAATTGATGTCTTATAATGAATATCTAATTGTTTTGTGAAGGGTCATTCTCTTATTCAAGAAAAAAAAGATTTCGTAAAAAAAATAAAAAATTCCCTTAGTAATGTGTTCTATGGCAGTAGTATAGCACTGCAGTTCACAGGATAATATCAAAACCTAATTATTAATTGTTGTTTTAAATTATGTCCAACTTATATGCATACTAAATAGATTTTTTTTTCTCTTAAAAAAAAGTATAACATTCTTTTTGGGTAATGTAGTAGTTTGTAGGACAGAACTTACATAACGTAGCAATACAAATGTAACAAAAATAATTATTTAACAAAACATCTAAAACCATTTGCATAAATGTGTTGAAAATATGGTAAATTGTTATCTCTCCTACTAATGAGCCTCCTGTGTTTGTTACTATTAATAGTTGTAAAAGTGGTATATTTTTATGAAATAAAAACCTACTTGCATAAGTGAGTTAAAAAATTAGATTTTTCGCTTTTAGAAAAGAAAAAAGTAGCCGTTGCATCAGAACTTTGAATGGACTAAAATATTATGATGTCGGATTTTCCCTATCTTTTCTAGTTTACGAGATCTAAACAGGACGGACGGACATTTCACACAAAACGAATAGCATCTTTTCCCCTTTCAGGGGCAGCTAAAAATGTTAAATCTAAAGCCTCCTTCTTGAGCTGGGTCATGTTTGGCAAACACTGGGAAAGATATTGAGCTCATATTTTGAAAAAGTGCTTGAGTCACCAGGAAAAAATAGATTGCAAAGAAAGTTCTAATGTAAGTACAAGAACAATGTTGTCATGTAGAAAAGTCTTTATTTGGTGGACTGAAAGTAAAAATGAAGCAAGTTATCAGGGTTGTTGGTTAGCAGGTAATTCTTTTGTGCACCATTCATTGTTTAATATTAATGGCTCTTTGCCAGTCAAGCTACCATAATACTAATGGTTTGAGGTTATTAAATGAATTGATTTTATGTGTTTCTTCAGCATGCTACTATGAATGTATGTGCAGGTTGAGAGACAGCTAGTTTCATTCATTTATTAATTAACACATACAGCCATAGAGTAAAAAAAACAACCACAAAGTCCTTTAGGCTTTAAAAGGAGTCAACCTTTAATACAGTAAGACATTATATCATTTAGTCACACACTTCCCTTTTAGTAACTCAGATTATGAACAGATGAACATAGTTATTAATGTATCTCAAGTAGACATTGTATTGTACTTGTTTACCAATTCATGTTAGTCATGATAGATCTATATATAAATATATATAGTTTAACTGTCTTAACATCTACCACATCAGTTTAACTGTCTTAACATCTACAACACCAGTTTAACTGTCTTAACATCTACCACATCAGTTTAACTGTCTTAACATCTACAACACCAGTTTAACTGTCTTAACATCTACCACATCAGTTTAACTGTCTCAACATCTACCACATCAATTTAACTGTCTACACATCTAACACATCAGTTTCGCTAAATTAACATTTAACAATCTTAAAGTTTAATTTTTTAAAAAAAGAGCAATATTTTTCCATCAATTTTAAATTTATTTTACTGCCGATGAATATTCACTTCATACAACAAAAATCAATTTTTTGTAAACAATGTAAAAGTTCTTTCATATCTTCTTTTTGTGGAGATGAAGCTCATTGAGAAAAAAAAACTAAGACATTTACTAAAAAGACTGGACAGTGCCTTAAATTCAGTACTCAGAAGCTCTGCAACATTTTTCTGTCAATTCCTCTGGTGTTTTTCTTCATTTTTTTGGGGGCCTCAGCATGTTTAGTAAACACACACATATCTTTTGCTGCAAAAAGATATTTAGGTATTTCAATCCTTTCATTTAATTGTCAGTATTCCAACAGAAGATAAAAATATAAATCATGTTTGGAATACAATTCTAAATGAACACTTGTGTTAATATCTGTATTTGGTGGAATAGTCTTTGGGAGAGACTACCAAACCCCTCCCCTTCCTGGCTCCCCTGTAAACTGTCTCGACAATGTCTATAAATTCCTGCACATCCTCCATGGACCAGTTGATCTTGTTGTTGTTACCAGTTCCCAAGTCAATCATAATGTGTTTGTTACGATAGAAAAACATCACTGTACAGGGGTCATATAACTCGTACATCTTGTTAAAATCAGGTACCTAGAAAATAGAACAAAATACAAGAAAATTAAAAAAAAAAAAACTTTATGGATCAGTCATGTAATTAGATCTGTAATAGATCTAGACTAACAATTAACAAGATTACAAAGGCGGCCCCCGTGATCCACCCATTTGCAAGGAATATTCAAGACGTGATTTTTATTTTCTCAGGCCTCTCAAGCTAATGCAGTAACCACTCTGCTAGCGAAGAGTCTATAAACATGGAAGATTGTATAGTTATCTATTGTTTCTATTTCATATTTGTGTTTACTCAGACGACAAGCTTAAATATTTCAGCTTCATCCGAGATTGGGTGTCGAGAAATAATGTGCACAAAGTTTTGGCCAGACAGACAGACACACAGAGTCAGTTAATATAAGCTTTGTAAAAAGCCTGAAGCCGAAGACGAGGGACCTTTGCACGAGGAGTGTTACCAACCTGCCCCACGAGCATGCCCTCCAGACAAGGCTGAAGATGATGACCTGTCCCACAATTCCCCGCCCTGTGGATTTGAAGCCCATCCCAGACCTTCTTCGCAAAGCCCTATGAAGCCACCTCTTTTGCCAACGATCTTGGTATCCCCAGCCCTTACATCCTATACCTCTCCATGTGTCAAGTGGCTGTCCTCAGTACCGACCGACAAGAGAGCGATGCAACCACAACGTCACTGCAACAAGAGGACGATCAACTGGATGAAAAGAAGGCGGCGTTTGCGTAGTCCAACGTGCATGGTGATTCTACCAAGAAATAACTGCAGCCACATGAAGACCAACTGGCGGAGAAGAAGAAGAAGGCTACTTTTGTTGAGTGCAACATGGATGACGATGCGACAACGACGTCGATGCAACCAGATGAAGGCTAACTGGAGGAGAAGAAGAAAACGTTTTCTGAATTCAACGCGGGTGGCGATGAAAGCACGACGTCCATGCAACCAGGTGAAGGCCAATTGGAAGAGAAGAAGGAAGCGACCATTGCTGACTGCAACATGGATGGCTCCATCAAGCTCAAGAGGCAAGCCAACTGCCACCGATCGACCCCCGCCTGCAGCGATGAAGCTTCACAGTCAATGTCATGAGGTTGATTCTGTCCGGGACGGACAGATCTAAGGAGGGGGCAGTGTTATAAACCTGGTGGTGGCACAGATAGGGGTAGTGGTGTGAGTGTAGTCAGCCGACGCAAATCGCCCCAGGCCAGCGCTAGACGAGCGGTCAACCGTGACGAGTTACGATGGTCAGCCGAGACGAGTGTCAACACGGTGGTTCGGGAAGGATCGACGTCGTGAACAGAGCTCAGTAGCGTCACGAGAGTTGTAGTTATCTGACCACCTAGAAACGTCGAGCGGCGTTCTGTCCGGTTCGAGAAGGCCAGTAGGGACCCTATATAAGAGCGGAGGTGTCGCAGTCAAGACGGTCGAGAAAAGGGGCTCAATACAGCAAGGTTCAGAAAGGAGGTTCACGGCAGGGGTTCAGAGCCCGGTTCACTACAGTCCGGTCGACTACAGCACAGTTCAGCGGTGTGGTTCTGTACGGAGCATTACGACGGTTCAGTGCGGAGTACTGTCAAGTACAGTTGAGACGGCTGGCGTCTTGATCTTGGTCTGCGATCGAGTCCGACACAACGAGCCTAGTGTGTGAAGTCAGTCCTGAACTGTTGAACCCAGTGCAAGCCCGGAACGAGACGGAGAGGCCAGTGCAAGAGTTGATACTGCGGAACGGTGTTATCGGAGAGATATTTGTACAGTGTACGTGTTGCCAATTGTACAGTATTGGCTGTTATTTATTCAACTATTAAAGTGTTACGTTACTTTGGAGCCCTGAGTTGTCAAGTTCTTTAAGTTGGTGGTGTATGGTGCAGTTTGCAGAGAGCCTGGATAGTGAGATTCGTAACAATATATATATATATATATATATATGTATGTATGTATGTATATGTGTGTGTGCGTGTGTATGTATGCGCGTGTGTGTATATATGTATGTATGTATGTATGTATGTGTGTTACAGTTCTAAAATATATTTTTTATATGTGTATATCTTACCTCTGTTATATCAACCAAATAGACCACAGCAAAATTTTTCATTTTGTCTGCACATTTATATAATGTTTCATCCATCACCATACAGGTGGGGTCCCAATCGTGACCAAAACGAATTACTACCACTCTGTCTTCTTCAGATAGGATTGCTTGATCTACTTGCCAACCATTGTGCAAGTGCTGTAACATGTACGACATGGCTACAATTTATATTTTTTGTCACCAACCCTGAAAAAAAAATTGTAGGCTTATATAAATATTACAGTGCACACAACAGAGCATTTAAATTTTTGCTTAGTTTAGTTGTTCATGCTTGTTACTAGTCAATCTAATCATCATTCATCAAGTGACCAAGAAAACTGACTATACCTTTTTTTTTGTCATATCAAACTCAAAAGTCTTATACTATACCATTAAAAAACTATAATGCATAGTATCTCCTTTTTATTGACTTTAAATATAGTACCATTAGCTTAGTGCTGAATGTTTTAAAACCAATAACTTTCGCTGTTTTTTTTTTTTATTTCCTCATTAAAAACGTCTTTAATTTTTGTATTTAGATCAGAAGTATGGCCATATCACAAGGTCCTCAGGGATCGCTCAGACTTTCCTTCAGGGAATAGTACCAGAAAAAAAGAAGAGGCAGACAGAGAAAGCAATGGGATGACCACGCCATTAAAGAATGGACAGGCCTGATTGAAAGAGATTCCAAGGCAAAAGACAGACGGTAATGAAGAAAAAAGATGCCCATACTCTTCAAAGCTGTTTATATATATATATATATGCCTTAGCCGCAACTACCTTTTGTTTTCTGTTGGTATATTTATTCCATATTATTTGCTAAGACAAATTCTTACAAGTGCTCCCTATGCCATGTTTCATTAGAGTTTCTAATAAAGTATGGAATGGGTTGCCTGAATAAGCCAGGAAAACCAAATACTTAGCAAAGTATAAGTCTCTAATTAACATTAATAACATGCATAACTAGATTAAAACATGCATATGCTTAGGCTATAATAATCTCTTTTAAAGAAATGTTTACATGTTATCTTTTATATAATAATCAATATGATATACAGAGCCGAAAGGTTGTCATTGCCGGAAGTGGTAATGGATATAAGCACTCCACTACCTATAAAATGCTTCCTGATGGCATGTGTCTCAAATAGCCGCTGACAACCAGTCCAACTCCTGGCTTTCACGTGTGGCTCAGATATTGAGTCTGGCGGAACTGTTCCCACTAACAGGAGAAGGGGCAAAGGCAAGTAACTGGCACCTTAACCAGTAAGCTGGCTAACCAACTAGGAGAAGGAAAACTCTGAATTCAAACCTCTGTTGCCTTGCAGCTATACCCATTCATGCTAAAGGCTTCGGGAGTCAATCAGGTGCTGGTGACCCTAAGGCAGTTTGCAGCACCCAGTGCTACACTCTGGCACTAACCCCTAACTGTATCAGCACTGCAGTTCCTTTGGATACATCAGCTGCGTGGAGTGGGGGGAACTGATGAATGGGCGACATCGTTCTGACCACAGCTAATGCCCTGGCATTATCTGATTTGCATGAAATGATCTATAGTCACTTCGAGACTGAAGGAGGCCATAGATACAGATCTAGATCTATTAAGACTTGTTCTGGAATTTTCTTGATGATAAGATCTAGATCTAGTCAATAGTATATATCAGAAATTAATTAATTTAGATAGATCTACTCTCGACTCTAGATTATTCTAAATTACTTATAGATGTTTTTTTTATTTCTAGTCAAAGTCAAGTGAGACAAGACAATGAGACCAGGCAGAGAGAATCGTCTCTTGACTCAGGTGACAGTGTGAAGTCAAGACGTTGGACCAACGTTGTTCAAGACTATTGCTTACATTAAATTTTTCTGGACAAAATAGTCATAAATATCAGTTGATATATGTAGATCTAGACCTACTCAGGTTTTTTTTTCTACAAATAACATGCATTTATTCCGCTTGAATAATTAATAATGACGTGAACAAAAAGATGGTAATTTATTTAAGAAGTATACCAATTCATCTAGTAATAAAAAAAAAAGATTGTCTATGATAATGTTAGCCTACATTTCTGTTAGCTGATTTCAAGTTTCTGTTTAGATCTGTTTCTTCCATTGTTAAAGAAACCTTAGTCAGTGTAGTAAAAGCTTCGCTTTATATTGTGTTTAAGTAATCAGCTCGAAAGTCTGGTTTATATTTTGCTTAAGTATCCCCACAGATGAAGTGAATCAGACTATCCATACGATGTGTACACAAAAGTCAAACTCTGTGTGCTGTTACAGCCAGAGCTGTTTCTCTGAGTTGATCAATGTTTGGTATCATCGCCTTCGCTTCACAAAATTTGATAGTAATTTGACACAAATGATCATTGTATTGTTTTCTAAGAATCTAATATACAGCTAATAACTTTCTTTGTGATGCATCTTCCTGATTCGACGTCATCTAATATGAGTTAACTTTTTTAAAAATAAGAAGAAAATAGTTTATAAGATCTAGATCAATGAAATGAAAGCTTTTAGATCTATTTTTAAAATGTGTATTGTTAATTAAAAATATAGTCACATATATATTTAAGAGAGTAGGCTATATTGAACTCTCATTGATTTAAATTTAAAAATAACGCAAAGTTTAATTATTCAATTTATTACTTAAAGGGCAACATCTGTTTTTATTTTTTTGTAGCTCTGTAAGTTCATGACACCTTGACGCGTCACCTTGGTGACAAAAAAAGCGACAAAATATATTTTATAATAAAAGCAAACACGTGAATGTAACTGTTAATATAACTTTGTTAGTTTAATTTTATGTAGATCTAGAATCTAAAAAGTTTGGATGCCATAGTAGTCTAGTCAATAACTAAACACTTTAAGCTTGTGTTGACCTAGATCTAAATCAGTAAGTATGTCAACACACTAAAGCCATTCACAGTTATAGCGCATATGTGACCTTTTGGTGTGCGATATGATGAATGAAAAATGTTTGTCAACACAGTAAATGAATATGTGTAGCTATGTTGTTAAGAGGTCTAAATGCCCATAAGTAAATATGAACAAAAAAAGTAAATTGAAAATAAAGACTTAATAAAACCTAATTGGTAGTTGTAGGGTAAAATACTTTAAAAACACAATGGAAAGTAAATTGTATTATGTAAGTAGTTTTTTAGTTTAATAATATGCCTTCATAATGCGCAATATTATGACCTTTGACGTTAATTTCATTTGTATCACTTCGCCGACAAGTAATGTTGCACACGAGTTATGGAAAAGTGTGTCAATGTGGCTAAAGCTATTCGCATTTAGAGCGAACGATTTTATGTAAAAATGTTTTGTAAACTCAAATTTGAAAGTTAATTTTCATTAAATAATGAAATGAATAGACACTAATTTATTTGTTCATGTGTAAAAGTACAAAATTATGTTTTCTTGAATGAGAGCTAATTTAGATCTAAGACATTTTCATCTCTGCGCATGCGTGACCTCTCCGTCTTGTCTCATCATGTAGACACATCATGTAAACATGGTAAACATGGCCTAGATTTATAAGATACTATACTTTCATAGAGTTGGGTCAATTTTTTTTTTTGAGGGTCTTAAGTTTGTTTTAGGGCTACAATACATAAACTACAGTCTAAGTTAGTACCCAAGGAACATTTAAGCCAAGTTTTATCAAGATTGGTCAAACGGTTTTCATTTCTATTCGGCACATACATACATCCATACGCCTTACATTCTACTTTACAGTATAGATTCTAGATATAAATATAAATTAATTATAGCATAGATCTAGATCTAGTCCCTATACTAAAGTGACAGTTAAAGTGAAGATTATTGAAGATACTGATATCAATCTAGACTGAGTGACTAACCTTCTAGATCTAGCAATAACTAATACATCTTACATCTTATCTTATAAAATACAGACGTTACCAGGGGTGCCACCCATGAGACCAAGTAAACCCTGAAACCAGAATTTCCAAATTTTACAAACCCTGAAATCATAAACCCCAAACTTTACCAACCCTGAAACGTACCACATATACAATTTAAGCACCAAAATTTTACGAAAGAAGAACAGTATTAAATTACTACCTAGATCTGTATCATAATATGCCCCCTCCCCCATGTTTTAAATATGTAATTAGTAAGCCTATCATTATAATAAATAGAGTTTGTGTGTATTTATTGATAAAGCTTGTAATACAAGTTAAGAGGATTTAGTACAATTTTATATTAACAATGTTTGTAAACCCCCCCCCCCCCCCCCCCGCAACACACAGTTATTTTAAATGATGTTTCTCTCTTAACATTTTTTCCCTCATTATTCTTTTGAAGCAGCGTACTTTATTCAACATTGATAAAACTGATTCCATCAATGTACACGCATGGACCTGTAAATCTATTGCAACAAGATAAAATTGATTTTGAGATTTAGTACAGATCTACTCCAAAATGAACATTAAGATTTAGTTTCTAATATTTAAATGTAGACCTAGATGGCTAGAATGTGCTGGACTGCCTATACATAATTATAATTTATTTGTATAAAAAAAAAACTATAAATCTATTGACCAATCGATCTAATTTTTCTAGCCTTCAGGCGAATGCAAACTTACTAATTTAATTCTTCAATCATTGATTCTAGTTCTGATCTAAAAACGATATAAATATCCTAAATCTAGATCCTACTTCTATAATACTCTAGACATAGGCTAAGGCTCTATGTCTATATGGAACCTATACAAATTTTAAAATATAAAACATGGGAAAAAAAAAAAAAATTCTCACTCGTGAATTATTTTTTTTTCTATTTCTAGTCTAGATCTAGGACTAGCCGCTAGGTACGCGAGTAGATCTAGACTATTCTAGAGTATATATCTATACTAAATACAAGACTTTACAGTCTAGATCAGATCTAGATTGATCATAGAAATAGATCTAGACTCTAAATCGAGCCGATTCGAGGCGCGTTCCGTAGATCTAGAAATTCTCTATAGATCTAGAATGTTTACACTTTTTTTTGTCACTTAAAAAAAAAATACTGTACCGGTAAATAAAGCTTAGTGCGCATGCAAAGTGAAAGTCTCGCGAATAGCGAGATATGAGACTGGTCGATTTTGTTTAAAAATGGCGGCTCGCGCGATCGGAACTAACAAACTAAAATTAACGGGGGAAAATGACCAGAAATTTCGAAAAAATCTAAATCAACTAAAACCCTGGATTTTTACAAAATTGTAGAAGGCAAACCCGGAGGGGGGGAAAATCGGACCCATCAAAACCCGGATTTCCGGGTTATTCCGGAAAAGTGGCACCCCTGGACGTTACTTCAAAAAAAGAAGATATCAAGGATTAGGCATTCATCCTACGTGTCATGCCCATGCATGTTAACCAATGACTTAAATTCTGCCAATTCATTGGTTTTCCTGGCTGCTTCAGGCAACCCATTCTATGCTCTAATAGCGCTAAGGAAGAAGGAGCATTTGTACAAATTTGTCCTAGCATATGGAACGGGAAATATGCCTTTATTCTTTATCTTTGTCAAGTTTGTGTATTTCTGAGTATTTTATTAGGTTTTGTTTTTGTACTAAGATTATAATTCAGTGTATTATGTATAATTGCTACTTAACTTTTAAGTCTTCTAGTTGTTCTATCTAGGAGGCTTATGACATTGCCAATGACAGATTTTTATGGAGACAGCTTGCCCCCCAATGTGCCGAACGGCATGGGAGGACCTAAGTCTAAGTAAGTAAGTAAGTTGTTCTATTCTATTCTATTTTGAAGAAGGCTTTCTAAATTTAGTGATTTTACTAAAGACTAAAGGTGAAAGGTGTTTCTGTGTTACTCTAACTCAAATGTGAATCATTTGTTATGAATCTCACCCATTCACTCAGACTCAACACACTGCTCTATTTTGACAATATTGTGTCACTGTCAGTTTCAGATTCAATTTTTTTTTTTTTTTTAAATTCAAGTATTGTATTGTAATTATTCATTGAGATAATATCATTTAAATATAATATAATAGGTTTAAATAGCTATACACTACAGAATATACCTATGCGATCGCAGTGGGCCTCGCACTTTCATAGGACCCGCGCTAATTCAAGGTGTATAAATGATTAAATTAAACAATTTTATAACTTAAAACAGATTTGCTGCGCCCTCCTGTCAATTTACCAGGAGCTCCTGGAAATCTCCAGAAATTCCAAAATATATGAAAAAGTCCTTGAAATATATGGAAATATATAGACAAAAGTTGTCATTTTGGGATGTCACTCAATATGGAAAACACCAATCCTACGTGCGATAAATAAAAACGGCATTATGCATAAGCTGTAATTGTGTAATCTGTTGAAAGTAAGCTTCTCGTGCCTCAAACTAATGAAGAATTACTTGAGGTCAACAATTCTCAAAGATAGATTGCAACATTTGGTAATTCATGTTATTCGGCGTGATCTATGTAGGAAACATAATTATTATGATATACTGTAAGACTTTGCTACACACATGCTCATAAAGTAATTCTGTACGTAGTAAAGAATGAATAAAATGCCTATAGACAAATTTATTTTCTATATACAAACTCTTAAATTTCACTTATTGTCCGCTTCCCTACCCCAACTTGGCCCGCGAAATCTGTTTCGCATAGGGCCCCACAATGCTTAAGTCCGGCCCTGCTATTGAGTGACGGGTGAATATACATAGTAGATTACTTGTTCTCTTTCCATGACTTCTTGGTCACAATGGTTAATCTCTTTCCATGACTTCTTGGTCACAATGATTAAGTCCGGCGCAGCTTTTTAGTGTTTTGTAAAATGTTTGCTTGTAAAATGTTTTACATGTTTCGGATGTTCCTTCAGAGTTGATGATAGTTTACTTCCTAGTCCAAATCTCCCGCAGGACGAAAGGAGGATGGGAGCGGGCAGGGTTTGACAGTCCAGTGCGCAGCCATCCATAGAGAGGTGTGAATACCCACTTGTTCTCCCCCCACCCCCTCTTTTTTATGGGGTGACTATCCGCAGAAATAAGAGAGTGATCTTTCCTTTACTTCTTCACCTGCTCCTCCAAACTGTTGAGCAAAGAAGAGAATTATTATATATGGAAGAGATAGATTTTTAAATAGACATACTCACTAGAGTCTAGAGTTGCCAGTAGATTTCTAGATGATGAGATGTCTTAGAACGTCAGTCTAGACTAGATGTAGAGTCTAGAAGAGTAGATCTAGACTAGTAGTACATGGATTTGGATGTTTATTCTAGAAGTAGCTAGAGATTTTTTGCTTTCGAAGTTTAGCTAAGTTGAATAACGTCATCTCTAAATACCCAATGTCACCATGAGCACTCAAAACACATTGATAATGACATGTGTTAAAACTGTTTTTATATCTAGATCTATGTCTTAATAATCCATATCTTGCCATATGTCAATAACAGAGCTCAATTTACTATAGATTATAAGTACTTGTCATGTCAACTGATATTCTTTGTGCATTGTCTAGTGTGTTGCATGTTTAGGATTTTATATCTAACCACAAGGGAGACTACTGTGTCTAAATCTAGATAGAGTCTAGTGTTTTTAAAAAGTTTAATTCAGCGTTTACATTTCTAGAGTCTAGATTAGATCTATCTAGACTCTAAATGAGGATTAATAACACAAGTTGAATGCTGAGAACTCGACGTCTAGATTATAGAACAGAAACATTTCTCAGTACTCTGGTGCAGCTCATCAGTATTTCCAATTGCAAAAACTGAAGATGTTTGGGATTATTGTGTCTGGGCGTTTGGTAACAAACAAGTTACAATAAACATCAATTTTTTTTTCATGTTGTGAACAATAACAAACTAATTAAGTTTATTAACACTTTTAACTTTATTTATAATATCTAAAGTCTAAACAAAATCAAGCTAATTAAGTTAATATGAAATCAAAATCAAATATAATATATAATAATAATGCACTAGACTTTAGTAATAATATTCTTTAGCGAAATTTAAAATCTAACTCACTACAATAGCACAGCCACAGCTGTTCAAGTTCAGTCTCACGTTCTGGAATCGTCTCCTCAATAAGACCAAGTGACCAATCTTAGATGAAGCCGAAACATATAATAGATTCTAGTCTCTAGACTTATTATTGAGATCTAGGTCTTAATTGATAGTTAAGCATATAGATCTGAAAGCATTAGTCATTAGCCTCATTAGGCATGATTAGGCTAGGATAATCAGCTCAAGAAAAAAACACATCTGATCATAAATTCTTAATCATTTACTACATTGCACCCTCCCTGACCAAAAAGTAAATAGTGTGTGTCCGACTGATTTTAACAACCTGGTCAGATAGACGTACACATGAAGGCCTAGTGTACTATAGTGTGCTGTCCATAATGAGTAGACCACCCCATGTTTTTTTCCTTGTGTGTTTAATGTTTATGTGTTAGTTGTATGGTGAGTGGTAAGACAAGAAAATAACACATTGGCTTGGCTAGTGAAGCATGTACTTTACACTAAAATAGTTACACACAGTACGTCAAATGTTTCATAAAACTCCAACAATTTTGTTTCTATTTCTTTGGTTATCTTGCATTAACGTTTATGTAAGAAACATCTTCCTTATTACTGATTTTATTATGAATAAATATTTCTACAATGTTAAAAGAATAAGATCGAACCATAGGCATACAGTGGGATGATTATATAGCTAGGTCTAGATCAACCCCCCCCCCCCCCCATCCCCAAAAAAAAAAGTTATGAAAAAGTTTGTATAGTTTAATTAATTTTCTTTAGTTTAGTTTAACTATAATTTAAAATTCATCATAAACTAATAGCTTAACTACTTTATTTTAGTTGAAACTTAGTTGTAGTTTAACTTTTAAAATTTAGTTTAGTTCCCATCACTATACATGACTAGGATGTTTTCATGTGATAAGATCATATAGTAAAATAATTAGTTAATCTAGCATATTTCTCCTTATAAAAGTTTTTTACAAAGGTGATTTAGGAAAGATGCTAAGTAACTTACTTTAGAGAGAGGTGGGAGCATTTGGACAAGTGCACAGATCTAAGAGGAGATTATGTAACTGAATAAAATTAATTAAAAAAAAAAACAACTTTTTTCGTTGTTAGGTCTGAAACTGCCCCCCTGTTATGAAGTGTGTTTTTTAGGTGACAGCGATGGAAGGTTAACCATTGGTTTTGGTATGGTAGGATGATTCATTCATTTTTTATAGAATATGCTGATAGTTCAGTTTCACTTCTGATACCAATATGTTAATAGTTGTGTCTTGAATTTTTGAACAAACTTCTTTTTGTGAATAAAAACTTAAAAATATATAACTTTTATTAACAACGTACACAGATTCAACTTGAGATGAGACATAGATATAATAGTAGCTAAATTTCATAGATGTAATAGTAGCTTTAAATGAAATGATATTTAAACAAAATCTAACTCACTACAAAAAAGTCTTTACTGTCTCACGTCCCTGATTTGTTTCTCCTTGAACTGTCAAACCCATTACTTACATTAATATGAATTATGACAGACTAGCTCATGGTTTCATCACCTTACCCTACCAAAACCAATCACTAACCCTCACCGTCACCTTGGAAACACACACTCCATAACCCTTTTTTTAAAACAATTACAGCAAGTCAAAATCCTTGGCTCTTATCCTAAGTAATCCTGTAATTGTATTATTGATATGGTTTTGAAAAATGGGATCAAAAAAATGATCTGACTGTGTTATTCAATTGTATTTGGTTCTTAATCGGTTCTGTTTACATCCATCTCTTTTCAAATTATATTTAATTAAATATAAATATTGATTAACATTTCATCAGGTGCAGACAGATTTTCACCCTGTCAATGAGACGCAATTTTTGTTCAACATACCCGAAGCAGACAACATAAATCATGTTGTCATTTTTATGACTGGACAGACACCTTTCCCTGATGGCCTTGGTGCAGCTGGTAAGTCAGTAACATCAGCTTGTTTTAGTTGTTTAAAAACAAGATTTTGTTGAAGCCTATGAAGATTATAATACCATGTTTAATCCACAATCTGTGGCATTTTACCTCTCGAGAGACAATCTTTTCCCTTTGCAACTTCTTGTGTGACTATAGAGGCCAATCCTTGATACACAGCTGCGATCGCAGGTTGGGCATATGTAATACCAGGCGCTGTTGCATTTTCACCTTTCTTCTTCTTCTGTTGTGTATGGCATCTGCAATCCAAGACCCTTCCTTTATGCTCTCTCTCCATGTGGATCTATCCAGTGCTACTTTTCCCAGCTGCTAATGTAAATTTTGAAGAGTTATCATGTCACGTTTGCATACATCCGTATACCGTAAAAGTGGGCGACCAGCAGCTCTCCTGCCTTCTGTTAGATGGCAGTACAGAATGTCTTGTGGAAGTCGACCTACTGGCATTCTACGAACGTGGCCAAGCCAGCCAAGGCGTCTGCTGCTGATAACAGAGCGGATGTCCTGGCACCCTGCTCATCGTAGCACTACAATATCTGCTTGTTTTCAACATATTTTTTTTACATATTTATTGATTTTTATTTATATTTTTAACAAACAATCTTCTTGTGAAATGCTTGTTAACTCAGTTATTTTCAATCAAAGGTTTGCCGGTAGTTTATCTATTTATTATTAATTCTCATCATTTTATTGTAACTATACTACTAAGAAAAAAAAAAACACTTTGTCACAACAGAACATTGTTATAATTTTTCTTCCCTTTTTCTTTTTAGTGTATTTCTCATGGCCCAGACCCGAAGGTCCAGTTTGGACATTGCTAGGTCATATCTCCAATCAGAAACCAAGTGCTATATATAAAATTTCTTCACTTAAAACAGGTTTGTTTCAGTCTTTATTTTTAACAATTGTTTGTAATGAACTAAGCTTCTTTTCATCCCCAAATCTCCTCAAAATTGTTTTCATTAAATCATCAAGTTCCCTTAAAAGTTTACTACAACAGTTATCAACCTATGGGTTGGATGCTCTTCTACTCAAGCAGTTCTCAACCTGTGGGCAGCAACCCTCTTGTTTACTCATAGAACAAAAACTATAACAAATTAAGAGGTCTGGAAATAAGTAATCGCATCTTCCCATCTTATAGTTCAGCATTGTTGAGACCAAAAAGTTTAGAGGACATTACACATAACAGCCTTGCACATGTAATTATCCTTCTCTGCCACACTTTTGAAGTTAATAACAAAAGAATATTAAGAAAAGAAAATATATTGCTGATCTCTTTTACTTCAATAGCTGAAGCAGTGCGTCATTTGTAACTTAGTTCTTAAGTTCTATAAGCCGAATCTATTCAACAGAAATAACTGAAACATTATTTTAAAAGCAAGCATCCGAGCTTTGCTGAAAAAGATACTCAGTATTTTAGAGATAAGGTTAGGTATATAAATGATGCCGATTTAAAGAAGTCTTTCTTTTTTGCAAACCTTTTGACACATTTGTTACAACACATGATGTATTTGATAAAGTTGGCTCATTTTTTGGAAAAGTATAAAATCTCTTTGAAAATATTTGTGATTTCTATGCTAGGACCTAGGATGTTGGCAATGATTTCAACATATTAGAACCCTGTATTTAGACCTCAGTGCTCTACAGATTGGGTCTCCCATCGCAACTATAAATAGTTTAAATACTCTTTTTTTCTTGCTGAGTGTCTTAAAGTTGCGTCATCCTTGTTAAAGTTAAATTCTAAAAATACCAATCTGAAAAGGTATTAAAATTGTATGCTTATTATTGATGCATTTTTATTGTGTCTATTTATTGTTTTATTGTATCATCAGCAAATTTCTAACTATATTTTTTTTTGTCGGTGTACTTTGTTCTAATGTATTTAGCTACTGGTAGAAGAAAAAAAAATTAATTTATATTTCAGCGGACAGTGATGATGACAACCAGATTCACTTTGGAGACATGTCCCACCAACAATCCCACCTCGCACAGGTAGGCATATCTGTGGAACCACTAGACCAGCTCGCCCAGCAAGTGCCCGCCTCCCAAGTATCAGTGTCAGGAGCTGTCCCCACCTTCATGGAGTTCGCCACCAAGATGCTGGAAAACTTTTTCAACTTCTCGTCCTCCTTTGCCGTGACTCAGAGTCAAATGGTCCCCAACCCCACAGAAACATTTGTGCCCTTGAGCACCTTGAAAAACTGGTTTGAGAACTTTCAAAGACGGTTACAACAGAATCCATATTTTTGGAAGTCATAAGTTCTGTTTGAAACATATTTGAAAGCAATGGACGATAGTTATTTCTGTCTCTCTGACCTCTGGTAATCTGTTTTTCATTGTTTCCTTTCTTTAAAGATCTTTTTTTTTTGTTCACAAATATCTCTTATAAAACTTTACAAAACTTTTTACTGTGTATTGACATGAAAGTAGAATTGATAATGAAGTAAGCTCTATGTCAACAAAGTTAAGAGACACTTAGAGATTAATTGTAACAGCACTTGAAAACAGAAAACGCTTAGCGTTTCAATGATCTGGACATGGCCCCTAAAATGTTTTCTTATTGCAGTTTTATCCTTGTTCTCATTTGGGCACAAATAGTTTGTGGTCTCTAAATATTTTGCATTTCATTAATTTGAGTACATTTATTTTGTGTACGAAAAATAATTTTGATTATCAAAACATGGAGAGTTTGCTTCTTGTGTAAACTGATGTGTTCAGTCTTGTTTAATTTTCTTTTTTATTAGCACCAACAAATTTTTGTCTACTCTTCTATAGTGTTTTCCAGAATTGTTTTATTCTCAAAATTCTTTTTTTCAGTTCTTTGTAGTGGATACATTATATTCTGTATTGAATTAAATGAAGAGGTTCAATACTGAAGAATTGTTTTGTTTAAACATTGTTCCAGTCAAAAGTCAAAATTACAAGTTAAGTTTCTAGAGTATCAATTTTTTTCTTGGGTTTTTGTTTCCCTGAGATGAGTTGGAGATCTAGTAGTGAATATGAATATTTTTGAAAAGGGTAGACAACCTGTTAAATGTAGAAAAAAAAAACATTTTAGTGATGTGATGATGGGTACTTAAGGTAGTTGTGCATATTGAGTGAAATATTTTTACATTTTAGTTTCATAAGGCAGGCTTTTAAATTATAACTAAGATCAACCTAAATAATTTACTGTCTATAAAAAATCAACTTCAAAAGTTCTTTCTATGGTCTTCTTCCACAAGCCATATTCTACTATATTCTTCCTCCTCTGTTTTTTCACACTGAAGCCTCAATTAATTAAATTTTTCGTTCGAGTTGTTAAATGCATTCATCTTGCTACATTGTGAAAGTCTAGAGTTACGTAGATATGAATGCTTGCATTATTACTGTACTAACCACAACTTTTGTTTGTTTGTAACTTGGTATTGATATTGTTTTGTTGAAAATGTAAACAACAAATTTTTGAATAATTGTTTTAATCTTTCAGATGATTAGATTGCATTTGATGTAAATAATTATAGAGAATGATGTGTTTTAACTTGTGTTTAATTTGTATAATTAGATGAATTGAACATTTCTTTGGACTAGATATTAGATATCAACTTAAACAAATTAAAAGATTTCATTAATAACCATTATTTCAATTTAAAAAAAACAAAAAACTTCTTCTTTTAACAAAAATGATCTTTCATGTCTACTGCTGGCAAAACCTAGTATTGTTAGAAACCTCTTAAGTAAATAAAATACTAAAGAATGAATTTTGATTCAATATTTTATGTTCCTAACTGTATTTTAATGAATTTGTCTTTTTAAGAGCATTTAAATTGAGCAACTGATTAAATGAAAATATGATGTAAAGAATGATGTGTTGTTGTTCTCAAATCTTTGTTTACTAATACTTATAATAAAGCTTTAAAACATTTGCTAGTGTTTGCTTTGTAATTGAGTAAAAGACAGGTGAAGGTGAAATTAGTAAAAGTATAAGAAACTTCCGCGGTATCAAAACTCAGGCTTATCTGGCCATTAGTCATGTTAATTATCTTCATTTTCTAGAAGCAACAGTTGTATTATGTTAAAAAAAATCTTTTTTTTTTCTAGGCAAAGGCTAGTGAGAGTGTTGTGTGGACAGCTCTATGACCAATCACTATTAACTTTCCAAGTAAGGCCAAATGGATACATATCCTACATGACCAAGTAAAATCACCATACTATTAATTATTTGAGGAGCCTTCATAGTAACAGAAATATCTGGTTCATAGTTCTGAGACTTATATTTCAACCTTTGAATAGCTTACTCACAGAACATTAAATTATAACAAATTAAGAGGTCTGGGAATAAGTAATCAAATCTTCCCATCTTATAGTTCATCATTGTTGAGAACAATAAGCTTAGAGAACAATATACATAACAGCCTTGCACATATAATTATCCTTCTCTGCCAGTGGTTGGCAAACCCGTCATCTAAAAGAGGCAAATTTTAAAAGTTATATAATGAAGTTTATTCAAAGAGTCATTGTTTTTAAACTAGACTGTCGGAGGATATGTCCAGCAACCTTATGTGATGCTTGGTCACAACCTAACTATGAGGTCGAATGACAGTTCGACATAGGATTTCTTTCTTTGTGATCCAATCTCTGTAACTGACTCCTAAAATCTGCCTTAGCCATTTTTGCTGAGCCACATTTAGCCTTTTCTTATTTTTGGTAGATGACTTCCATGTCTTGTAAGCATATGTCGCTGTTGTGATGAAGATTGTGTTTGAAAAGTGGATTTTTGTCTCAAGACCGATAGCTTGGTTTGTCTAAACAAGGTGTAACTTTTGGAATATGGCCAGTGCTTATTCCTATTCGGCATGATAGTTTGATATGATGCTGCCTATGTAGGCCTATGTGAATGTTGGTGGTGCGTACCTTGGATAAGAGAGTACCAATTTCTTTTCATGTGCACAGTTGTAGAACGCATCTTGGGCACGACATGGCCTAAATAGTGCCGATGTTCCAAAAGTTCCTATGTAAAATGTTTTACATGTTTCGGATGTTCCTTCAGAGTTGAAGATAGTTTACTTCCTAGTCCATACCTCCCGCAGGACGACGGGGGATGGGAGCGGGCAGGGTTTGAGCCCTGGACCATCGATAAATCTGAACGACATTCCAGCGTGCAAACCGCACGACCAGGCAGCCATCCATAAACTTTAGCCTGCCTTTAGTGTATTATAAAGTACAGACATTACTTCAAAAGAGAAGATAATTACGTTCTAGACATATCAATATGTCAATCTAGTAATGCCTGTTAATCAGTGACAAACTCTGCTAAGACGTTGTTTTTTTTTTCTGTCTGATTCAGGCAGCCCATTTAGATATACCCCTGGTAGCCTACACTAACTAAGGGATCTTTAGTGGAGAAAATTAAATAGCTCACGCAAGAATTGGAAGCCCTCTCCCTTCTCAAACCCCCCCCCCAGCACTGTCGTTTTCCCGACCAACCGAAAAATGTTACAGTAGTACATTTTTAAAAATTATAAGGTTAGAATGTAGGCCTACCAGAGCCAGTTAGTGCTTTTGGACGCCTCCAAGTGAGAGTTTGGCGGAATAAATCGCTCCGCCTGCCTACAAAAACCAATGTCTTGTTTGTTAAATAGCAATTCAATGGAGATACTAATAGGCCTACACGTTTGCGAGAGGACTATCCGTGCTATTGTTGCTTTCTAAAAATGTGCTTCGTTTCTGTAGGCCTAGTCTTGCAATATTAATATTTCGCGTAAGAGCCGCAGACAAGCCGCAGATCGCATGCGATCACAGTTCTATACTGTCTATAGGCTCAGTAATTGCTAGATCTATATCTGATGTAAATTAAAAAAAAAAAATATGCAAAAGGAATCAAGAAAAAGACTAATGTCATGAATTGCTTGTTATATAAAAAAAAAAAGATCTTAGGGATGTGTGATGTGTAGTGGCTCAGCGCATAAACTGCAAGTCTGTCTATCAATACGGAGCTTGAATTCCGACCTGAGCCAAGTTAATGTGTTAGCTGAACACTTAAGAGGCAGCTAGCTGTCAGTCGTTCAACCATAAAATATCCGAGCTGGACTGAGATTTGTGTCTTGAAAACTTTCTCCAAGACCTTCCTCCCCCCCCCCACATGGACACACAAAAGAGATTGGACTAATACTATAGTACCGGGGTATGGAAGATGCGATATAAAATAAATTATGGCTTTTATATAGCGCTACTTTCATGCTTATAGCATGCTCAGAGCGTCACAGTTGTGGACCTGTGGGGGAAGGGGGTATCTTGGAGAAGGTTTTTCCGTGGGAACGAGTCGGGTGTCGAACCTCGAGCCCCCTTCTAGCCAAGCCAAGTTAAGTTCAAGCACACTTAGCCTCTTGACCACGCTTTCCACAAAAGAAATTATAGAAGGAGATAATGTAAAGAATGTGTTTGAACAAAGGGCACATCTTTAATTTAATTTAGCCCCAGTTCTTTTTTTTTGTTTTGTTTTTGTTTTGGGGGGGGGGGACTTTTTTTTGTGCATCATTGACATTACAGTTAAATGATTAAATGGCTTGGTTCTTTGTAGATCTAGGACTAGATCTAAAGATTGCAACGATTTAAAAATATTTTCTTCTAGATTTGATGACTCCAATAATATAGAAATTGATTTTTTTAAATCAGTCATTTAATATTTTAATTGCTGCACTACCTCTAATATGGATTAAATCTATACCTTCATAAAATAATATTTACTATGGAACTTCAAGTTCACTTAGCAATGAAAGGCATCTATCTTTCTGCATGACAACCCACTAAAAAAAAAAAAAAAAATTGCAATTAAAAAAATAATTAAAACAAAAATCTTACACTTATAATATAGACGTTACAAAAAAAAACAAAAAAAAAAAAACAAACAAACATCAAAATCCTACGCATTTCATGTGTCAATCTAGTCATGCATGTTAATCGATGACTTAAACTCTGCTAAGTCGTTGGTTTTTCCCACTTGCTTGGGAAGAAGGATCACTAGTACGAATTTGTTCTAGCGCATGGAATAAGAAAATTGTAAAACAAAATGCAGCTAAATGTGGGTAGATCTTTTAAATCTAGTTTTCTTTGTATAAATATTGAGATAGAATCTATAAGCCTGCAAGATTATATAGTACAATATATTATAATATAGACTAGATCTAGAATCTACTAGATGTACCAATATATAAATTAAAGTATGAATAGTTTTTTTTCCTCTGTCAGTTACTCTGGCTTATTTATTCTTTTTATTTCAAGAAATGGGATATTAAAAACATGGCTCTAATGTTTACAATGTCGGCAAGAGTGTTGACGTTGCCTTTTCTGTTGATAGTGTTAAAATATTTTATGTTTTGCAAAGCAGGAAGATTGGGAGAAATAGACATCGATGCTTACAGGTTAATTTTATTTATCTAGATCTATTTCTAGACTAGTATTTTAAGTAATAATGTTATATTTATATCTAATCTAGATCTAATATTATTACATCTAAAATTCTAGATCTAGAATTAGAATCTAGATCTATATATATCTACATCTAGAGTCATTTCTGAAAGTAGTGAAAGTCAGAGTGTAGAGTCAGAGTGAGAGAGTCAGTCAGTCAGTGTTGTCAGTTAAAAATCTCAAACTTAAAATGTTAGTCACACTAAGACGACTAAGTTAGTGTCAGAACAGTAGAGTAGTACTACTACTAGTACTAGATATCTAGTGTCAGTTGTTGAATTGTCAGTGAATGAAAGAACGTCTCAAATGACTCAAGCAAGTATTCAAGTTACTTAACTTAACTTGACTTAAGTTTAACTATAATGATAGATCTAGACTCTAGTTATAATTATAACTCTATAACTATAAGTTATAAGTATAATAAACTATAACTTAACTAATAAATAAGTAAAAGTAAAAGGTACTTAGCCTAGGTAGTCTTATACTTATAATAAATCTAAATCCATCTTTATCTCTGTTTAATATCTAAATAATCTATTAATAGTATTATTAGTCTATGATAGATCTAAATCTAGATATCTAGATCTAATTACTAATTAGAGTCTACTTAATAATTCATTATATTTAGAATAGATCTAGATCTATCTATAATCACACTATGTGTCTATTGTCACTATTCACTATTGTCTATTCTATCTATTGAACTTTGATACTGAGTTAGGTCTCCCCCCAAAAAAGGACAGACTATGGCAGTGTCATCAGCGAATTAGTGAATTTAACTGAGTCATAGAGGCTTCTTATGTCAATAGTGTAAAGAGTGTACAATACCAGATAAAGTAAACAACCTTGATTTGTGGAGCCCCAATACATATTGCTCAAGTTGACAATTTGGTGTTGTTGACTTTAATAACCTAATGCTTTCCAAACTTTCAGATAATATTTGATTGCATGTTAAACAATTTCATACATAATTTTTCTGTCTTTTTATTTTGATATTTCAGAGAAAAGGTCAGACAGATGTTCTATCATGCTTATGACGGGTATTTGAACTATGCTTACCCATATGATGAACTACAACCTTTAACCTGTAAAGGTCATGACACTTGGGGCAGGTGAATGATCATTACTTTATTTGCATATGGTTTATATATGGCATATAAGTATTGTGCCTAACTAACCGTCAACTTATGTCAGCTTATTTGAGTTGGGTGGTCTCGGAAGCATCCTAAATATCCCAAAGTTCAAAATCCCAGTTTTCACCAATAACCCAAGACCCCTTGGTTTTTATACCTAGTGGTTTAACACTCAGCCACCATGCCCCCATCAATTAATGTATTTGTAACACTACATAGAATCACTGACCTTGAAGCATCAAATTAATCACGTGTTTCTTTCCACCGCAGCTATTCTCTAACATTGATTGATGCCATGGACACATTAGCTGTGATGGGAAACTATACAGAGTTCAGACGAATAGCACAGATTTTAATTGACAAGGGAGAAAGTTTTTTTGACATTGACATCAATGCTTCAGTGTTTGAGACGAATATTCGGAGTAACTATTTTATCTAAAATATTACACTAAAGATTGTTAATATTTACTTTAAAAAAATATGGCTTAATTCCTAAACATATTTATGATTAATTCTCTAAGTTAAGACTCCTATGTCATAAAGTAATTCTTCTTTCAAAAGATTTAATTATCGTGTCTCTTTAGTTGCTAAGTCTAATTTTTTTTTTGTAGTTGTTGGTGGATTGCTGTCTGGACATTTGTTAATGAAAAGAGCTGGAATGGTTCTAGAGCCAGCCTGGCCATGTTCTGGGCCTTTACTAAGGATGGCAGAAAATGTGGCCAGGAAAATTTTACCAGGTGACCAAAATTAACTATTTTACAGTTGTGGACTTAACTATTGCTGCAATAGTTGATCATATTAAAATAAATATCAGTCATTGCACCACTTTCAATGCCATTTGTTTTTTTCTAAGTAAGAGCATGACTAGACTTGTGGGACATAGGTTTCATTTTCATTGGTTTAATAAGTTTGATTTTGTCCCATTTAAATCTCAAGCTTAGTGTCCCCATAACCCTATTTCATTATAAAACTAATGCTGTTGGTGATTTTTTTTTGTTATTTCAAATAAAAACAAATGAAAAAATAGGACAGCACCATTATAAAGATACTTTACCATGATTTGAATGGTGTTTTTACATAAGACTTAAATATTAGTTTTGGTCTGGCTTAGGTATTTAACTCTTAGGCCAAAAAAGGTCCCAATGACTAATACCAAGAGATTTAAAAAAAAAAATTAAATTGGGTAGTTAAAATCTTTATATAGAAAACTGGTTCTTTATTTAATGGCCTTATCAATGAACTTAATGGGACATATCAATATATTTATCAATGACCTTCATATGGGATAACTATCAAGAAGAAAGATGTCACACATGAAACCTTGATGTCCATGCAATAAACATTTGTGTTTTCTTCCTTGTATTTTTGTTTAGCTTTTGACACTCCCACTGGAATGCCTTACGGTACTGTCAACCTTCGCCATGGTGTACCCAAAGGGGAAACAACTGTGACCTGCACTGCTGGAGTCGGCACATTTATAGTGGAGTTTGGTGCTCTTAGTCGTCTCACTGGGGATCCTATATTTGAGAAGGCTGCTATACGAGCCATTAGAGCTCTTTGGAAATTTAGGTCACCATTAGGGCTGGTATAATGATCTCTATTTTTTTTTTAAATCGCTAACATGTAATGTTTATGCTTTTTTAATAAATTTTTGACATTAATACTAAAGGGTTTAAATAATAAAACTGCTAGTCATTCAAATATCACCTGCAATATTTCTGAAGACAAGTGACAACTTCAAATGTGTCTATGACATCCGCTGGAAGGAGGACAAGTGACAAATTGGTGTCTATGACATCAGCTGGGAGGGGTTACTAGTGACAACTTATAATGTGTCTATGACATCAGGTTTGAGAGGAGGACTAGTGACATCTTTTAATGTGTCTAGAAGAGGGGAGAGAGAAGGTAGAGAGTCTTTTTTGTCATTGTGATGGTTATGTGCTACTGGCTTTTGAGATTGTCATTTGTACCTCTTTTTTGTACAGATAAAGAAAAGCAAAAATTAATACTTAATGAATACAATTTTAGTCATAGTAATTTTTTTATTTTACAAGTTTCTTAAATTAAATTTCTGTCATAAATACAAAGAATGATTCACAGGTTTTATTTATTTGAACAGCTAGGTAATCACATTGATGTCAGCAATGGCAAATGGACGGCACTAGATTCTGGGATAGGTGGCGGCATTGACTCTTACTTTGAGTATTTAATTAAAGGTGCCATTATGTTTAACATCCCAGAGTTACTTCACATGTTTAGAGGTAGGTTTACCCTAGAAAATGTTGCCAATGTATCTTCTTATCAGTACCACCAAAAACCATTTTGCTAGTTTTAAAATAGAATTAGAAGAATTACAGAAATGGGAATAAATGTTTCCACCCAGAAAAATGGCAATTATTAAGAGTAACCAAAAAAACTAAAGCAAATAAAAACTACCTACTTTATTAATGGTAATCCAGTTATGCAGACTAAAAACTCAATATGTCTAGGTGTTAAAATAAATGAAAAGATATCATAATAAAAAAGCACTAGCCTTTCATTTATGTCTACTTAAATAAAGTTGATATATATTTTTTTGTAAATATTGAAAAGAAAAAGTTTAAAGCACAAATTTTCATGTCGTATGTTACGGTTTGATAGATGAAATTAGTTATGTACTATACAATGGTCCAGAACTCAAACCCTGTCCTCTTGTGTCCTGCTAGAGGTTTTGGTTAGGACGTAATAATCTTTAATTTGTAAGGGACATTTGAAGCATGTAAAAAGTAGTCTGTAAAGTTACATATTGCAAAGGATGTGTATTCATACTTGTTGAATTAGTTGTAGTTTTATTTTGTTTTTAATTACTTATATTAATTCTGCAAAGCAATAAAGTTTTTTTTTTTTAAATGTCAAATGATGAAACTATAATTGAAAATCCCTGAACAGAATATGAAGTGCCCATCAGAAAATATCTAAAAAGAGGAGACTGGTATATGTGGGCCCAGATGAACAAAGGAAGTATAACTCTACCTCTGTTTACTTCCCTTGATGGTTATTGGCCTGGCATTCAGGTTAGTTGATTAGCATCTCTTTGTTTATTTGTTAAATTTAATCCCACTAAATTATCAGTCAAACCTCAGCATAACTTTTCTATTCCGTAATTCTTCTTCCACTCTCTTTTGTTTTTAGTTTTGTAAATATGAACCAAACAATTCTTTACTGTTTCAACATTTTCGTTTTTGTCTCAGACATTGGTAGGAGACTTGGATGATGCTGTCAAAACTATTCACAATTATCACCAAGTGTGGAGACAGTTTGGTTTCACGCCAGAATATTACAACATTCCCAAAGCTGAAGTCCATCAAGGCAGAGAAGGGTATCCTCTAAGACCAGGTACAGTTATTTATAAGACCAGGTACAGTTATTTATAAGACCAGGTACAGTTATTTATAAGACCAGGAATAGTTCTTTATAAGACCAGGTATAGTTATTTATAAGACCAGGTACAGTTATTTATATAACCAGGTACAGTTATTTATAAGACCAGGTACAGTTATTTATAAGACCAGGTATAGTTATTTATAAGACCAGGTATAGTTATTTAATAAGACCATGTACAGTTATTTATAAGACCAGGTATAGTTATTTATAAGACCAGGTATAGTTATTTATAAGACCAGGTATAGTTATATGTAATTCTTGTAAATTACAGATGTTCCTTCAAAAAAAAAAAAGATAATTTCAGTTCTCTTGAAGACATGAAGTCCATGGGACAGATGATGTAAAACTATCCCATTCTTGTAGCAGATCTTGAATGAGACTTTTTATCTGGTGTCATGTTTGCCCAACTGTTATGTGGCCTACTGAATGCCCAACTGTTGAGTGGCCTCCTAAATGGCCAACTGTTATGTGGTCTCCTGAATAGACAACTGTTGAGTGGCCTCCAAAATGGCCAACTGTTATGTGGTCTCCTGAATAGACAACAGTTGAGTGGCCTCCTGAATTGCCATCTGTTATGGGGTCTCCTGAATGGCCAACTGTTATGTTGCCTCCTGGATGGCCAACTGTTTTTACTTTAACAAGATAAGGTTACAAATACAGCTAGATGTCCTCCTGATTTAAATATTTTTTATTCATGTCTTTTGTAGGTCCAATGCAATGACAATAATGAGCAGTACTGGACTGTAGTTGTTCTTTTTCTTAATGACCCTTTCATCAGCATGCTCTTCCTGCAGAGAAGAATTAACTTGGTCAATGACTTGCGGGTCAGCCTTTGTAAAGCAATCCAGCTTTGACTTAATTCAGGAGCTCCTCAAGCTTGTCTACCTAAACTACGAACACAGCTTGAAATGGTCATAAGCAGAAAAAAACGGAATATTGACCTGACCCCCTTATGCCATAGTTTCTGACTAAAAGGAGGAAGCAGTTTGATTGTGCGTTGTAGCATTTCCTCTTTTTCACCAACACAAAATAAAGAAAGTAATCGAATGATACAATATTTTTAAAATATAAGAATATATAAATATACCCTTTTATGATAGTTGAATGATATAATATTTTTAAAATATAAGAATATATAAATATACCCTTTTATGATAGTTGAATGATATAATATTTAAAAAAAAAATTTATTGATAAATATTCCCTATACCCATATAGTTGAATGATAAAATATTTTAAAAATATAATAATTGATAAATATACCCTTTTATGATAGTTGAATGATACAATATTTTTAAAATATAAGAATATATAAATATACCCTTTTATGATAGTTGAATGATATAATATTTAAAAAAAAAAATTTATTGATAAATATTCCCTATACCCTTATAGTTGAATGATAAAATATTTCAAAAAATATAATAATTGATAACTATACCTTTGTTAAAAAACAGTTTTCTACTTCAAAATCTTTGTGCCCATACGATTGTCCTACTTTTATTATTTTATTTATTTATGAAGCTCATTCTAGATACAGGTTTTTTAAAGAATTAAATGAAACATTTAATCCAGATTATAATCAATTATATCTATAGTCATTTATCTCTGACGGTTTTTCTTTATTAACTTGAAAGCCTAGTGCAGAAACTGTTTTGTGGTAGTCTAGGTTTTATAACAATGATAATATTGTGGGGTTTTTTTTGGTCTATCTCTCAGAGGTGATAGAGAGCATCATGTACCTGTACAGAGCCACCAAAGATCCTTACTTACTGGAGGTAGGAGTGGACATTGTCGAGACGATAGAACACAGCGCTCGCACCAGTTGTGGTTATGCTACAGTAAGATAACAACTTTGGACTTTATGTGTTTCTTTTTTTTTTTTTTTTTTTTTCACGCATTTTTTTTTTTTAGACTTTTATTTCTATTAGGAATCATTTTATTAAACCAAATTAAGATGAAACTAATATGCTGGAACAAGTTAGTTAACATCATTGATTTTACCAACAATAAAAATATAGTGATAGTTTGAATACAATCTGAAAAAAACAGCCCTGGTACTTTTACTTATAATTTGTTCCTATAATGGGTTATCTTTCTTGAAAAGTTTGTATCTATTTCAACGTCTATTTCATTTCTTGATCAGGTGAAGGATGTGAGAGATCACCAGCTAGAAGACAGGATGGAATCATTTTTCTTGGCCGAAACCACAAAGTATCTGTATCTCCTGTTTGATCAAGACAACTTTATCCACAACAATGGCAGCCATGGGGAGGTCATTCACACTCCTAGCGGTAGCTGCGTGATTGAGGCAGGAGGCTATGTGTTCAACACCGAGGCTCACCCCATCGACCTGGCTGCAGTCCACTGCTGCAGTGCTGAGAAAAAAGAGGAAGATAGGATCCTTGAAAACTTTCACAACAACCTTGACCTTCTGTCTCTTTTGGATGTGTTTGATGAAGCCGATGATCTCCCTTCAAAGAAAAAAACACGAAGGAAAAAATCTCAACTTTCCGAAGATTCAGTGGTTATTGATGGTGACAGAGCGGCCATTATTGGAGGCCCCACTTTGGACTCTGATGCTGTTGTTAGTGAAAATATTGACTCAACAAAATCCGCAAGGGAAGCAAACATCGATCATGAGGAAAAGGTGGAACATTCAAAGTCCGAGTCCAAACACCATCTTGAGGTGATTGACATGACCATATTCACAGAGAAGGAACGTAACCTGACCCACCACTTCATGAAAGAGCAACAAATCAAAGAGCTGCTGAAAAGTTTGTCTGGCCTCTTGGCCAACAAAATGAAGGAGCAGTACAGGGCTACCGATATGGAACATCTTGCCGGTAATGTGGCCAGAAAAATTCTTATAGCCGGGGGTGAACAGGTTGATGCAGCGCAAAATTCGACTAACAGTTCTGTCTCCATGGATAGTACAAGTGTTACTGATGGGGATCAAGTCTATATCATTGATGAGAAAGACAGAGGTGATTCGAAGTCAGTTGACAATAGTGTTATTGGTGAAAAAGATGATAACTCGAAAAGTAAAGTTGATAACATAGTTGAGAGTGCAAAGGAAGATTTGGCTACTGAAGACCAAAAGGACAGCTTGTCAGACAACCATGAACTAACTGAAAATATAGAGTTTGGAAGTGGGAATGTTGATTCCAGTGTTGACAGTGCTCAATCAAAGTCAGAAATTTCTGAAGCAAAGACTGTAGAAACACAGACGGATATTCCTGAGACTAAGGCTGTGGAGTCTCAGTTAGATAACTCAGCGACAGCTTCAGTTCAAGAGAGCCCAAACCCTGTGCTGTCAGACAAGGTGATCACGTTGGACATAACTTCAGATGGCGACATGGTCAATGTGATGCAGCACAAAATTAATTTGGAAGGGGAGAACAAAGTCATTGTCGTTCATTTGCAGAAAACTGACAAGGAAGATTCCTCGGGGAGTACAGAGACAGAAGAGGCAGAAACCAATCAGGAGGATGAGAATGTCAGGCCAGCAGATGCTACAACAGAGAGGTTCAAAAGTCACATTGACCTTCAGATCCAGTCACAGGAGAAACCAGAAGATTCACAGACACTCCTGTCAGCTAGCCCACCATCGGAGAGACCTTTGACCTCCTTGGAAACGAAAAGGAACAACCTGCTGACTTTGACTACCAAGTTTCTGAACATTTTCTCTGGGAGTAAAACTGCTACAGAGAAATCGGAGGCCGACTTGGAAGGGGACAGAACTCCAAGTTTAGCTGGTCTCTATGCCTCCCTCAGCAACTACACTATCAGATATTTCCATGACCCGGCCATTTTACACTGCCCAGCACAAAGTTTCCACAGAAAGATCTCTGTGTACGGGGAAGTTTTTCCTGATGAATAAGCTTATGCTGAAACGTGCAGACAATCATGTGTTGATCACCTCCAGCATTAGTTTTACAGAGCTTCCATGAATGTTGCCTACACTGGTCTCATGTTTCTGTTGGATTTTAGAGTTGGCATTATGTGAAATTTAATTCTTGATGAAAAGTATTATGAGCAATAATAGACGTTTTTAAAACAAGTTAAATATGAAATATTTATTTAACTTTCATAGTGAATAAGAAGTGTAGTGTAATAGTGAATCAGAAGTACAGTGTAATAGTGAATCAGAAGTGTAGGGTAATAGTGAATCAGAAGTGTAGTGTATTAGTGCAGCTTAAATTCTCCACTTGTGATTAGAGGCTCACCATTTATTCATCGGCTGCTTTAGTCATAGATTATGGCACATGTAGAGTGAACAAAATAAAAACTTGGGCATTGGCTGTGGTCAAAAGTTGTGGCCCACACGGCATTTCCTCCCCTCTTCACGCAGCTGTTCGGTCCAAACAGACAACAATTAGCCCATATTGTTTGGCATTGGCCAGAATGTTGTACTGAGAGCTACAAACTTCCAAAGGGTCACCAGCTCCTGATTTTATTTTTAGAGTTCAGCTTCCTCCTCAAAGCAACGGTGGCTTGGATTCAGAGTTTCAGGTGGGTAACCTATTAATGTTACCAAACCCCTCCTGCATATCAACAAATAGGCCAGTCTGTTCATCTGTGATGTCCTAACAATGGTTTGTTCTTTCCTCGTGGCTCCTTTTCTCTGTAAAACAATTCCAGCAAATGTTTGCATTAAAGCTTTCTTCACTTAATAGTTTTCATGAGCTTCTGGTTGGATTTGTAAAAGTCAAGTTCCCCTTTCAGACCTTGCGATCTATAGGGCAGATGATGTAAAGGTCATCTGTTTCTATGGCTAACTATCAACAGGAGTGTCATGTGGCCAGCACCATTAGAGCTGGGTGGAGTCAGAGGTGCCCAATTATCTCGAAATTAAAAATCCTAGTCTTCACCAGTATTTGAACCTTAGACCCCCCAGTTCAGAAGCCAAACGCTTTACCACTCAGCCACAATGCCTCCTGTTTGCTTTTGTAGACTAACAAAATCTTCTGTATTTCCTTTTTTTTTTCTCCTGATATCACACCAAAATAATCATGTATTTACTCTCAAAAGCGTGAATCCTTCATTTAAAATTCAGCTTTTTACAGTTCTATCAATTATATGGAAACTACTAGTGAAAATTTCAATTTTACTTACAGCCTCAAACTTTCCATAGTTATCATCAAATTCGTTTGAGTGAAAGTCTGAGAGGCTTCCTCTCTATATGCTCTGGATAAAACAATATAGTTTTGTATAGGTCATTAGCTTTTGGTCGGCATGGGTCCTAAACTCAATTTCAAGACTCTCCTTCCCTTGTCATATTTGACCCCAGGCACTTCAGCAGTGTATTTTTTTCTGTGTGCTTTTAATGCTAATTTCTGGTACCTGGTAAGGATTATCTTCAGTTCATCTTTTATCATCTTCAAACTTCAGGAGTGGGTAATCAGTCCCACTGTTTGTCTCCCTCATTTGCTTACATGATACCATCTAGCACCTTGCATTAGACACCTTAAAACAGGTTTTACAGCCTTTAGTTCACTGCCATGTTTCATCAAATAAATTGTACACCTAGTTTCCATCTCTTCAACGTCAGTGAAGTTTGAACCTTTAGTGTTGAAAGTTGAAACAAACGATGAATAAACATGACATAAACATATAACAACAGCACCAGAGTACAGTGTTATTGAGAGAAAAACTAAATGGTTGGCTAAATAATGAAAATCGAATCATATTGTAGCCTCCTTTAAGGACTGAACCATGGACCGTTTAATCACTTCTAAGTAGAATGTCCATTAGTGGGAAGTGTGGTCGAGAAGCCAAGTGTGCTTGAACTTGGCTTGGCTACCTAGAAGGGGGCTCGAGGTTCGACACCCGACTCAGGCAGAGTTGTGTTTATTGAGCGTCTAAAGGCAGCACAGAAAACCAACTCCTAGATACCCCCTCCCCCCCCACTGGTCCACAAATGAGATTGGACCAAAAGCGCTCTGCGCATGCTATAAGCATGAAAGTAGCGCTATATAAAAGCTATAATAATAATAATAATAATTGTTCAAGTCCTCATCGGAGCCTATTTATCTTTCATTATATCTCTTTGTCTTCTTCCGACAATAATCATTGTACCCTAGTGCTACAGAAACATGTCAGGATTAGAGTTTAGAGTTTACTTTGTTTTTTCTCCTCCTTTGTAAGGTTTTATCTCCCTTCAGGCTTGTAGGTGTCTGGTAATCCTAATTACAATGTAGACCTACTGATATTTAATTCCCTTTGTCCTTAAGTTTTACTCATGTCAAGTTTATTTATTGTACTGTTTTATTAGTTGATGTTGCTGTAAAAATAAAAAAAAAAAAAACTGGTTGAAAAAGGTCCATACCATTTACTTGGATTTATCTACCTGCAATGTTTGTTCATTTAAAAAAAAAAGGATTGCCAACTTGGGTCTAGAAAAAGATCATTTTAGAAAAATTGGACATTTTGGCAGCTATAAAAAGCTCTGTGAATGACTCAAACAGCAAATGGATCAGGCGTGAACTAAATGTAGATGTTTATTTGTTTAACATTTGCCTTTCTAAAAGCTCTGGACTCTTTTCATTGGCAATGTGTATCTTGTCTTAGCCTTACACAGCTCATGGTGTAGAATGGACAAAGCCCTTGAATTCTTGGTATATAAAAATGTGAAGTATTTTCTATTGATATCCATTGTTGCAATACTTGATTGTGATGTTGATGGTGATGTTGATTGTTATGTTATTGTGATGTTGATTGTTATGTTATTGTGATGTTGATTGTTATGTTATTGTCTGCCATTCCATTTATTGGGAAAGAATTTTTATCATTGTAAAAAAAATATCTTGCAATGCTTTTTGTTTATTGAATACTGTGTGTTGCTGTCTTTGATTTCAGTATTTACTTCTGAACAAGTTTGTTAGGTTTAGAAATATCTAAAATAACTGTGCGCAACAAAGTGTTCAATTGTTTTATTGTATTTGATAAGATGAAATTTCTATAAACCTGTTTTCTTGTCAGGAGCCCCAAATAGAAAACCAAATATCATTATTCTTGATATTGTAAAAGAATGTTGTTATTTGTTTCAATATGGCTTTAATTACGTATAGTGAGTTGTTTACAAGATACAATGTAGGAAAGTATTGGAATGTCACTCTTCCTGTACAAAGCTGCCTAGCCATAAACTTTTCTGATATTGGTGTCAGTGAAATGTAGCTTTTTTGTTTTTTTAGTTCTCCTTTCAGACCTTGCAATCTATGGGGCAGATGATGTAAAGGTCATTTATGGCTGTGGATAACAAGAGTGTCTTGTGGCCAGCAAACAATCAACCCTTTTTACTTGTCCCCAACTAATGTCAGGTACCCATTAGAGCAGGGTCAACTCAGAGACGCCCTAAAGATCCTGAAACACAGGTACCCATTAGAGCAGGGTCAACTCAGAGATGCCCTAAAGATCCTGAAAGTAAAAAATACCAGTCTTCACAAGGATTCGAACTCAGGACCAACAATATTCAAAAGTCAAAATGCTTTACCACACCGCGGGAGTGTCTCCTGAAATATAGCTTTCAAGTCTTGTTAATGTTTATCAGTAATTATTGTCTCTAGCCATCTGATTGTATTGTTATGTAGATCATAGCCAGGACTTTGTACATTGCACTGCTCCTTGCTCTTCAGACTCGAAGACAAACTTTATTATTCTTACACTGTGCTGTCTTTCACTTGACAGTTTCTGGCCAGTAGGACTAATTCAAATATTTAAAGATCTTTTCTTGCACACATTATTAAGGGATTGTCTTTGATTAAGGATGATTGCAGCTTTTCATGTTACAACTGGGTATGTGACCTGCATATTTTGCCATATCTGATGCAGACAAAGACATCTGGAGAGGTCTAGTTCATTTTCATTATTCTTATGTTTTCTTAAAAGTGTGACCTTTGTGAGAGCTCTCCAGGTGACTCTTTCAGAGGCCATCTGCAGCCAGCTGCTTTATTAACTGACTACTAAATGGTTACAGTTTGCATTTCAGTCAGCCATTCTGTGTTGTATTTCCTTGAGTTCCGTTTGTGTGTCTACTTGAGAAGTTTGTGTATGGCCAGCTAGTAGTTGGATGATCATGATGTGTTGCCCTTTTAGAATTTTTTAGTGTAGCTGCTATGTGGAGAACAAGTGATATGGTGGCTCATTTAGAGGTTGTTTGTAGTCAACCAATGAATAGTTGAGTGTGGTCTTTGATTTTATATCACTGCTCCTGGGGTTTAGTATGTGGTCAATCTGTGGAGTCGTTTTGTGTGACTTAATTCAGGAGATTGTGAATGACCAGTCATTAAGTTAATTGTGAATGACCAGTCAGTAAGTTAATTGTGAATGATCAGTCGGTAAGTTAATTGTGAATGACCAGTCAGTAAGTTCATTGTAAATGACCAGTCAGTAAGTTCATTGTGAATGACCAGGCATTAAATTAATGGTGAATGACCAGTCAGTAAGTTCATTGTGAATGACCAGTCAGTAAGTTCATTGTGAATGACCAGGCATTAAATTAATGGTGAATGACCAGTCAGTAAGTTCATTGTGAATGACCAGGCAGTAAGTTAATTGTGAATGACCAGTCATTAAGTTAATTGTGAATGACCAGTCATTAAGTTAATTGTGAATGACCAGTCAGTAAGATTAATTGTTATCATTTTTATTTATTTATACAAATTCTGTCTTTCATACAATGTTGTTATCCCACAATGCAACACACTTTGTCAATGTGTTTTTTTTTTTCTTTTATCGTCTGCTTATATTTCACTGAGACTGAACTTGAATTATTGTCAAAGGCAGCTGTTATTCATGTTCATTTTTAAAATAAATTCATTTTTATTTTAACTGATACTTGACTTCATTTTCATTTATTATTTACCATTTCAAAATTCATTATAGTTCAATAGACTTTTTTTTTAAAACATAAAGTTAAATAGTTATACACAATTAATAACTTTAAACTCCACACATTTTGTAGCCTATTTCTCTTATCTAACACTTACGAGATCGTTTAAAAGTTGAATATTTTAAGACTAGGAGAGATTTATAGGTATTTAGAAATGTGACTGACTTTGTTTTAACTCTTTCCTCTCCGTAATTATTTACCACATTCTGGTGGAATCAACGTTGGTATCGTCAGTTAGGAGAGAAAGAGTTAAAAGGGAATTTTGTTGGTTCTTTTAACACTGCATTAAATTATTTAAAATATCGGATCACAGCATTGACCTTTTTTCTTCTCAAGTGTCAAAACAATAATAACAAAAAAAAAATGAAAATAAAATTTAGGTTGAAGGTCATGATAACTCGTTTAGAAAGAGAAACTGTTTTGTCCTGAACTTGTCGCTTCTTCTTTCAGTCTGCACAAACAAATGTCCACAACGCAAGAGGGTTATTAAGACCAAAACTCAACAGGTCTGCAAGTTGTCGACCATGGACCATCTTGAGGACAATCAGAAGCTCATTTCATTAGCATGCAGCTTACTGGCCATCATGTGAACACACGACATTTTGACCATGGACCATCACGAGGACAATTTGAAGCTCATTACATGACCGTGCAGCTTACTGGCCAACACGTGTACACACGACATTTTGACCATGGACCATCATGAGGACATGCAGCTTACTGGTCATCACGTGTACACACGACGTTTTGACCATGGACCATCATGAGGACATGCAGCTTACTGGTCATCACGTGTACACACGACGTTTTGACCATGGACCATCATGAGGACATGCAGCTTACTGGTCATCACGTGTACACACAACATTTTGACCATGGACCATCATGAGGACATGCAGCTTACTGGCCATCACGTGTACACACGACATTTTGACCATGGACCATCATTAGGACATGCAGCTTACTGGCCATCACGTGTACACACGACATTTTGACCATGGACCATCATGAGGACAATCTGAAGCTCATTACATGACCATGCAGCTTACTGGCCATCACGTGTACACACGACATTTTGACCATGCACCATCATGAGGACATGAAGCTTACTGGTCATCACGTGTACACACGACATTTTGACCATGGACCATCATGAGGACAATCTGAAGTTCATTATATGACCATGCAGCTTTCTGGCCATCACGTGTACACACGACATTTTGACCATGGACATCATTGCAATTTTATAATATTATGAAGTTAGTTTTATAGTGTGTGTACATCTTCCCCCTCCCCTTACAGCTCTGTAAAGCTCAGCATTTTTGTTACCAATTCACTGTCAGATATCTTCTGGGTAGAAGTCGCACACGCCTACCCTGTCCATAGGATTACATTGGTGCATAACTATTGTAAATCAGTACCCGTAGTATTAACATATTTTGTAGGCCTATATATTCAGAGAAACTTTTTTAAAGCTCCAGTTTCTAGCGCAAAACTGGACCTCACATTTTCACTTTTCTATGGAAAAAATGTTTAAGTATTCTGTTAACAAACATCTTGACTTATCTCCCTTACACCCAAGTTTGTAATTAATTTAAATTAGTTAATATACAACCCACAACATAACACAATCTACCAATGAGTTTCTAACACGTTGACCTTTTGCACAACATTAAACATGCTCAGCATCAACACACAAGATCACTTCAAACAGCTGGGAGATCGCCAACGTGTTAGATTTGATAAACACATTTCTGGTAGGAAGCACACTCACTTGCTAGCTAACACGTTTTGTTTGGTCTCCGATGTCTCAACCCTAATGGGGGCGTGCATTTGAAATGGCACTGAAAAGCTCAACAAAGACATTAGTTAAAACTTAAATGGGAAAAGTACGCGCAAAGAAAAGAGAATTCATTTTTTTCACAGTGTGTGGAAGAATAAAATGTCATATTGAACGTTTTCTCGTGGATGATAAAGATTATTATTATTATTATAAATGAACGAGCATTCATTCTCTGGCGCTGTCAGGGTCGAGTTTCGCTAAAGAGAAACAAAATTCATCGTAGTCCCTTTAACAGTTTCCACTGAGGAATTTTCTGGTGATGTGGCAGGTCTGCAGCAGTACCGCCCTCTGACAGGCAACGAGGATGTTACCAGGAATGTTTATAGTCATTCTCTGGCGCTGTCAGGGTCGAGTTTCGCTAAAGAGAAACAAAATTCATCGTAGTCCCTTTATCAGTTTCCACTGAGGAATTTTCTGGTGATGTGGCAGGTCTGCAGTAGTACCGCCCTCTGACAGGCAACGAGGATGTTACCAGGAATGTTTATAGTCATTCTCTGGCGCTGTCAGGGTCGAGTTTCGCTAAAGAGAAACAAAATTCATCGTAGTCCCTTTAACAGTTTCCACTGAGGAATTTTCTGGTGATGTGGCAGGTCTGCAGCAGTACCGCCCTCTGACAGGCAACGAGGATGTTACCAGGAATGTTTATAGCCATTCTCTGGCGCTGTCAGGGTCGAGTTTCGCTAAAGAGAAACAAAATTCATCGTAGTCCCTTTATCAGTTTCCACTGAGGAATTTTCTGGTGATGTGGCAGGTCTGCAGTAGTACCGCCCTCTGACAGGCAACGAGGATGTTACCAGGAATGTTTATAGTCATTCTCTGGCGCTGTCAGGGTCGAGTTTCGCTAAAGAGAAACAAAATTCATCGTAGTCCCTTTAACAGTTTCCACTGAGGAATTTTCTGGTGATGTGGCAGGTCTGCAGCAGTACCGCCCTCTGACAGGCAACGAGGATGTTCCTAGGAATGTTAAGGGCCTTGAAGGTGTCTGTGAGGTCAGTTGTTATTATCCCCTCGGTTGATATAACAATGGGGTATATTGTTATTTTGGACGATTTCCATAGACGCTTAATCTCCAAGCCTAGGTTCCCATATTTTCTTTGTTTTTCTATCCTAGTTTTTTCTTAAATTATGAGACAGTGGTACGGCGATATCGATAATGGTAGCGGTTTTTTCTTTTTTATCGATGAACAGCAGATCCGG
Organism: Biomphalaria glabrata; assembly: GCF_947242115.1. Lineage (NCBI taxonomy): Eukaryota > Metazoa > Mollusca > Gastropoda > Planorbidae > Biomphalaria > Biomphalaria glabrata. The sequence continues at coordinate 4,036,844 of NC_074720.1, forward strand.
GCGATTGAAATCTACCGTTTTGTCGGTCAGAATAGGCCTATCCCAGTACAGCAGATGTTAAGTAGACTCGAGACATAATATTATTATGTTAGAAATGAACGAGTAGTCATTCTCTGGCGCTGCCAGGGTCGAGTTTCGCTAAAGAGAAACAAAATTCATCGTAGTCCCTTTAACAGTTTCCACTGAGGAATTTTCTGGTGATGTGGCAGGTCTGCAGCAGTACCGCCCTCTGACAGGTAACGAGGATGTTCCTAGGAATGTTAAGGGCCTTGAAGGTGTGTGTGAGGTCAGTTGTTATTATCCCCTCGGTTGATATAACAATGGGGTATATTGTTATTTTGGACTATTTCGATAGACGCTTAATCTCCAAGCCTAGGTTCCCATATTTTCTTTGTTTTTCTATCCTAGTTTTTCTTAAATTATGAGACAGTGGTACGGCGATATCGATAATGGTAGCGGTTTTTTCTTTTTTTATCGATGAACAGCAGATCCGGGCGATTGAAATCTACCGTTTTGTCGGTCAGAATAGGCCTATCCCAGTACAGCAGATGTTAAGTAGACTCGAGAGATAATATTATTATGTTAGAAATGAACGAGTAGTCATTCTCTGGCGCTGCCAGGGTCGAGTTTCGCTAAAGAGAAACAAAATTCATCGTAGTCCCTTTAACAGTTTCCACTGAGGAATTTTCTGGTGATGTGGCAGGTCTGCAGAAGTACCGCCCTCTGTCAGGCAACGAGGATGTTCCTAGGAATGTTAAGGGCCTTGAAGGTGTCTGTGAGGTCAGTTGTTATTATCCCCTCGGTTGATATAACAATGGGGTATATTGTTATTTTGGACTATTTCCATAGACGCTTAATCTCCAAGCCCAGGTTCCCATGTTTTCGTTGTTTTTCTATCTCAGTTTTTCTTAAATTATGAGACAGTGGTACGGCGATATCGATAATGGTAGCGGTTTTTTCTTTTTTATCGATGAACAGCAGATCCGGGCGATTGAAATCTACCGTTTTGTCGGTCAGAATAGGCCTATCCCAGTACAGCAGATGCTCAGTAGACTCGAGACATAAGATTATTATGTTAGAAATGAACGAGTAGTCATTCTCTGGCGCTGCCAGGGTCGAGATTTTGCTAAAGAGAAACAAAATTCATCGTAGTCCCTTTAACAGTTTCCACTGAGGAATTTTCTGGTGATGTGGCCGTAATAGAAGAGGCAATCGGCGCCGCAGATAACATCCGCCGAGCTATTGGAGCTGTCGTTTTCATGCAGTGGGCGCCTTCACATTGCGGCGTGAGGGGCAATGAAACGGCAGACGCCCTCGCAAGGGAGAGTGCAATGGCAGCCACACACCTCGAAGCACCAAGCACGTACTTACAAGCAACGGCACAAATCCGAGCACTCATTCATGAGAAGTGGTTAAAGTCCTGGGAGGAATCCGACAGAGCACGTGGTGTCTGGCAGCGCATGCGTCACCCAGATCGCGACGATCCATGGTGGCGACTGAGGAGGTCAGAGCAGTCAATAGTTGCGCAGTGCAGGACGGAACACTGTCCTATTGGGGCATACTTTGCCCGGTTCCGCACTAACTTTGACTCCCGATGCCGTCACTGTGGAGAGAGCGTCGAAACAATGTCGCATGTCTTGTAGGGCCTACGAGTGTCCCCAGCTCCGCGAGCTAAGGGGGGGACTTGCCTGTGCAGTCACTCGACTTGTATGGTAGCTATGAGGGACTACGCCCGGCAGCTAAGTTTCTTGCCAGAGCACTACGGGAGGACTAGTCCTTCCTGCTCTGATTTTTCAATAGGAGTTCATCTCAGGTGATGTGGCAGGTCTGCAGCAGTACCGCCCTCTGACAGGCAACGAAGATTGTTATTATTATTCGGGTTCCAAGACACAAGGCATGTTGTTCACGCTTTTGAAAAATGAACAAAGAAAAAAACTTGGATTAGATCCAATCTTGGGTGGAGCTAGAAATAAACAGAAATGTAACTAATAGAAACAAAAGTAACTATAGAACGATCTCCTGTATGTACCTGTGGTGACTATGTATAGAAGATTGTAAACAACACTTGAGAGAATCTTGGGTGTGAGATTTAAGGAATTCTATGTTTATTTATTATTACTTTATTGGTCCATTGGTTGGGACAGATTGACAACGCTTGGAGTTTTGTTATTGTTGTCAGAGGCCTGAGTTTTGGAGTCTAATCGTATAGTATAAATAATATAGAAGTCAGTTTTCATAATGGACCTCATTCACCAATCGTAAACAAACATTTTGCCACGTGGTTCTCTATATCTTCTATACAGATTACGCAATCCATAAAAGGCTGTCACGTGATACGTAATTTTCATTGTTTTATCAATATTGTCATATGTCTAAATGTTGTTTAATTACGATTGGTGAATGAGGTCCATTAAGTATATATTTACTAGTTAACACTTGATGCGTTGTCTACAACTTCAGTTATCATGATTTACTTTTATTAAAGTTATTGTTTTGTTGTTAATTCATCTCTGGCGTCTCTTGGAATCATTGAAAGAAATATGTTATGTGTCAGGTATAATCTAAGTAAAGGAGTTCACAACAGTACCTTTAATGTAAACTATTGAAACGCGCGTTGAGAATATTAACACTATGTTACTACCCATCATCATCATCATCACTCCTTTGAGTTCCTCATGGAACATAGGGCCTCGGCAAAAACACGCCAGTCTCTTGCTAGCTGTTACTGTTGTTACTAGCCGGTCTCTTGCTAGCTGTTACTGTTGTTACTAGCCGGTCTCTTGCTAGCTGTTACTGTTGTTACTAGCCGGTCTCTTGCTAGCTGTTACTGTTGTTACTAGCCGGTCTCTTGCTAGCTGTTACTGTTGTTACTAGCCGGTCTCTTGCTAGCTGTTACTGTTGTTACTAGCCAAGTCATATGAAATAGTGGGAGGCCAACAGTTAAGTGAATGTGAAAGTTTAGTGAATGATTTTTCGGTGAACCAAATTGTCACGGGAACAACTTGTCGTGTGAACCATTTATCAGGAAACAATTTGTCGTGTGAACCATTTGTCAGGAAACAATTTGTCGTGTGAACCATTTGTCAGGAAACAATTTGTCGTGTGAACCATTTGTCAGGAAACAATTTGTCGTGTGAACCGAACCATTTATCAGGGAACAATTTGTCGTGTGAATTATTTGTCAAGGAACACTTTGTCGTGTGAAATATTTGTCAGGGAGCAATTTGTCGCTTGAACCATTTGTCAGGGAACAATTCGTCGTATGAACCATTTGTCAGGGAACAATTTGTCGTGTGCACCAGTTGTCTGTGAACCGATTCAGAAACCCCATTGGCAGCGAAAAACATGCTTGGAATTACTCCCTTAGAGCACGTGAGAGGAAGCGAGCAGTGAGTTTTAAGGTTGCCTTGTCTGTGAACCAGCTGTCGGCGTACGATACTTTGGGTGAACGCTAAGTTGGGTCAACGATTTGTTGGGTGAACGAATGGTCGTCAACGGTTTGTCGGTGAACGAATTGTCTTCAACCGGTTTGTCGGTGAACGAATTGTTTTCAGCGGTTTGTCGGTGAACGAATTGTCTTCAACAGTTTGTCGGTGAACGAATTGTCTTCAACGGTTTGTCGGTGAACAAATTGTCCGTGAACGAATTGTCTTCAACGGTTTGTCGGTGAACGAATTGTCTTCAACGGTTTGTCGGTGAACAAATTGTCCGTGAACGATTTGTCGTGTTCCCGTATATCAGCGCGTGAGAGAAAATAGGCTACACTGGAGAAACTATAGACGGTTATGTTGCAGAGAAATAGAAAAATAGTTAAATAAAGAAATTTTAGACGCTTAAGCGAGAGACTATAGTAGCTCAAGAGAGATACTATATAAAGGTAATTCCAAAATTATCTACATTCGTTGGTATAGTTTTAGATTCCCAATTTTAGACGTATTAATACTGGACACATTTACAAAGCAGAGGGAAGGGGAGGCAGGGCTTCTGCCACGGGGAATCCATAAGAGAGGGGGACCCACAATAGGAACAATCTAAATTTCAACGGGTCAACAGTTTGTATGCTCGTTTTTTTTTTATTTCGAATATTTTCGAACAACTGAGGGCCTTACCCACCTCCACAAAATAAAAATTAATCCTGCCAAAAGCCAGGTCCGGATTTAAGGGAAGGAAGTCGAGGCTACAGCCCCGGGGTATCCACAAGAAAGGGGCCTCCACAAAAAAAAGATATATAGGCCTATCCGAATTTCGACGGATCAGAAGCTTTTATGTTTTGTTTTTTTTTTTCCGCATTTTTACGGCTTGTAAAAATGTCAAGAATAAGAAATGTACGCTTGTAGAAAGTACGGAAAAAGTAAATACAGCCCCGGAATTACGACACTGCGTCTATCAAGGGCCTCTACAAGCTCAAAAGTATCCACTTTTTAAAACTAAAATATGCATTTTACATGTTTGTTTACAAGGAGAGTAAGATTAAATTTACAAGAACTATATTTCTTTCTTCTAAAACATAGCATGCTTTTAGATAGAAGTATTTTCATTCTTAAGTGGATCTTTATTAAATGCTTTATAGGGTCTCCACAAAAATCCTGCCCCTGGGCCTTCACATACTCAAATCCGGCCCTGACAGGACCTCCGCTTACTTAAATCCGGCCCTGTACATTAGTACTACTAAAGAGGCTCAGCAATGACAAAGTTTATTGTGTACATCGCCACTGTTCAATCTATTATATATTTGCATTTGTGTAGGCCAGTTATGAAAGTCGTTTCTAGAGAGAGAAATAAATATTACTACTGAGCGCCTGCCACCCCTCATTGCCTTTACATTAATGTGGAAATGTGGAACCCCAAAACAAGACGATCTACGTCAGAGTATATAAATCACCGTAGACACAGCCCCCCCCCCCATCCACGCCTCTGCCTCTTGCACCCTTAGTACATTATGACTCACAATTATTTATATACCCTGTGTAACAAAAAAAAAATAAATCTCGCCTTGGTTATTTGAAAAACACCGACTCATTAAACGGAGGCTATGGAATGCCCTGAAGACCTCTCTTCTTCCCCCCCCCCTTTTTTTCCAAGCTTATATTATCCTATATTGCGTATGTGTGTGCATGTGTGAATGCGTTTTAAAGGTGAAACCTCCCTATGTTAAATGGTAGAAGGATGCCTGCATACCTGACCCGTGAGTTGCGTTCGCAGGCTCTGAGCTCACCGGGGACTTATAGGTGGTGAGCTCATCCGGCCAAGGGAGATAATGCTAACTCGCCGAACACCGAGCCGGCTACAAGCAGAGGGCGAAACGTGAAACACCGCCACAAGCTTATATAACGGCCTCTGATAGATTCGTGCCCCCACCAAAGTACAGGTAATATCACTGACAGAGGCTTAAAAGTAGCGAGATCAGTCGATAGTGCGGCAGTAGGTTGATCAGACGTTTGTCAGGCTTTGCGTCTTTGAAGTAACAGGTAAGAGTGAAACACATGTTTGTGTATTTCCATTGGGTTTTAAGCTGTCTACTTATCCATTTATGTTTACCTATTAAAAATCTATTTACCTATTCCTGTCTATCTATTTATCAATTTTTCGCCTATCGATCTAGTTATTAATTTAGATTTTTTATTTTTTTTTATTTATGCCTAACTATAAATAATTAAACAAAAATAATAAAGTTCCCCTTTCAGACCTTGTGGTCTATAGTGCTGATGATGGAAAGGTCATCTGATTCTGTGATCTTTCCCCCGACTAATGTCAGGTATCCATTAGAGCTGGGTGGACTCAGAGGCGCACTAAGGATCCCGAAATAAAAAAAATTCCAGGATTCGAAGCCGGGGCCCTTTAGTTCGGAAGCCAAGCGCTTAACAACTTCAGCCACAGCTGTCTATGTTTAATTAGTTCAATATCTATCTAGTTCTATCTACACGACTATATGTCTATCCATCTAGTTACTTATATCTGTATGTATATATCTATGTATCTAGTTATCTCTCATTTTCTTTATTCCTTGTATCAATCTTTAGAGTTAGTTCACTTCTATCTGTTCTAGTTAGCCCATGGTTAAGCTATACTCCTATAGAAAATCAGCATTAGTTTGTTTTTTTAAATCGCAATTTAAGTATATTGTTGTTTTTTTGTGTGTGCGTTTTCTTTTAGATCTAGAGGTTTCTTTGACATGTAAATAAGTTTTTATTTTTAAATCAAGTAAGTTTAAGTTCATATAGCATGTACATCAAGGTTTACCTAGCATGTAAATTGAGGTTGACCCATAATCGTTAAGGGTGCTTCGTGTCCAGCACAAGTACATACAACCGTGACCTTTGCTCCGGAAACGCAGCCCGCCGATTAGATTCATGTGTATAGTTCTAGTAGCCTACATGACTAGCTTATATGTATTTTATAAGATAAGATTGATTCATTTCAATGAACTCTTGAAAATAAGCGGGTAGAGAGTTAAAGCGGGGAGGCTGTAACGAAATGGCGACACTACGGATCGTTTTTTACTGGTCAGAAGTGTTAGTTCCGGCCAACTAGATCAGTGATGCACAACCTTATTCGACCCGCGGGCCAATTTAATTTCTGACACTTGTGTCGCGGTCCACGTCACAGGATAAAAAAAAGTGAAATATACCCGAAAACGTATTTATAAGAAACCCTCGGATCTAGATCTAGTATTTAGGTTTCATTACTTTATGGGATGTTAGGTGTTTCTAAGTTTATCCGCAATCAATATCTGGATGCATGAATGAGATACTTAAATAATGTCAAGATAATGACCAGCAAAGACAGCAGCGGAAAAGTCCAAAGAAAGTAACACTAACTGACAAGTCGCCGAAAACCTAAACATGTTTTTAAGAAAACAAACATTTCTGAACTGAAAAAAAAAACATAGAATGAACTCCATTAAAAAAAAGATTAGGAACCCAAATGTAGGGAAATACATTTTTACATCTTTCTTTTGTGTGTGTGTGTGATTTTCTACACATTTGTGCCGATATTAAGGCGGGTCGGATAGCAACACATCGCGGACCGGATGTGGCTCGCGGGCCGTATGGTGGGCATCCCTGAAGTAGATGAACTCAAACAACCACTGCTGATCAATTTTAGCTCGTGCGCCCTCCAAAGTACCTTGGAGGATAATCTTAACCAAGTGAAGAGCCCGAACTATCTCATCTTTTTACTCTCGTTTAGTAGGATTTCTAGACAAGCTAGCGATACCAATACAGAGCAGTTACATCTATAGGCCTACATCTAATTCTAATGGTGATCCAACCATGCGGAACACCACCAAAAGTCATGGAAAGATAACTCTTTTATTTCTGCAAGTCGGACTAGAGTTACCCCACGTAACTTTCGCACGTAATCGTTCTCTTTAAACATTCTATATTCGACAACATTTAAGTGTGCATTTTTTACACGCGTCAATATCTGGTGTCATTAAAATAGTTGCATGTTTTTTTTCTGTAGCTTTGTTTTGATTTTGCCCCTTCGTATTGCCCTTCGTTTCCTAACCATGGCTACCCCTTTACATATATTTCGTGGGGTCAACAGGTGTTACAATGTAGTCGAAATTTCTGCATCAGGTAACTGTTTGTTTCTATCAGTTGCTTATATCTGGAAAAATGTCATGGACGAAACTGTTGCTCTCGAACTTCGCAAGATGGCTGTAAACTTTGTTTGTGACCATTGGGATAACTATGGCGACGCCCTGTCGGCTGTTCTTACTCACGGAAGCATAAATACAAGAAAAGTAATTTTTTTTTTTCAAAAAGGTGCCGGTACGCCGTACCGGTGCGTACCGTCACAAAAAGCCCTGACTTCCTTCATTTATGGTGGCGAGGCTGAAATTGTGGCGATGTATCAAATGTATCCCGCTACTATCACTATTCACTTCCAAAAATGTCCGCATGACCCTCCTCGAGTTTACAATCCGGGTCAACGTCACTCCATATCCCTGCTATTTAGCGGTTGCAGTCACCGCAACGTACTGGAGTGTAAAACTATCGCAGCTGTTACCTCACAAACTGTCCTTATTCCCTGAATATCCCTGACTCAATCAGATTCAATTCCCTGTGAGATTAGCTTTTGTCATGACAATTAATAAAGCACAATGCCAAACTTTCCAAAACATATGCCTGTATCTTTCAAAACCTGTTTTCAGTCATGGACTATTGTATGTTGCTCTCTCCAGAGTTCCTTCTTTTCATTCACTCACAGTCGTTTGCCCAAACCCACCCCATTTGGACAACTGTGCCTTTTAGGAAGTGTTCACCCGTCACTCAATAGCGGCGTATGCTACGCCGTGGGTCGATTAGTTTATATAAATTTGTATATATTCTTTTAGTTGTTATCTGAGAAATAGATTTGAACGGCGCTATTGACTTGACACTGTTCACCTGTAAAAATCTCGTTACAGAGAAGGCGAGAGGAGGATAAAAAAGGGAGATAATAAAGTGGATGACAGAGGTAGAGTATGGATGGTTAGATATTTGGGAAAGTGTTGGATTTAGTTTATGTTTTTGTAATTATGTAAATTAAAATGTAGCATAGATAAATAACTTGTTTGCACTAAGTTCAAATATGTGATGATTATTGTATTTGTAATATCTATTTGGTTGGAGTAGCAGTAGAGTAATTGTTTCACCTCTTTTATTTATTATTTTATTTCTTCTTAAGACTCTGTAATTTAAATCTTATTTACTATTGGCAATCTGTTGGTTCTTGGACTTCAACACATTTACCGAATATTAAACTAACGTAATGAAATGAGCCAAACTCCATTACTTAAGAACGATGCCAATCTGAACTTAAAAACAGATCTGCACAAGCTGAACTAAATCAAAATTTACACATCACTTTAATAATTATTGCCTTATAAAAATGATAAACAAGTGCCTTGGATTATTTGAGTTGACCGAGTCTAGCCATAAAAGCAAAGACTACTGAAATTCTTAAATATCTTCTTCCAGAGACCGTAAAGCGATGGAATTTTGAATACTGGAATTGGACAATTTATTTTTCTATTGCAATCGTTGTCTTGAACCACTTAAGCAACTAACAATTTCAATGAACACCTTTTGTCTGATGTTACATTTTGGCATGCATGGGTTCGATTTCCCACCTCTAGTAATCGACTTAGAAGAAGAGTCTTGGAACTCATTCCCCATTGATCTCAGACTTGCTACATTACATGGCTACCTGGTCGTGCGGTTTGCGCTCTGGACTGTCGTTCAGATTTATCGATGGTCCAGGGTTCAAACCCTGCCGATCCCATCCCCCGTTGTCCTGCGGGAGGTTTGGACTAGGAAGTAATTATCTTCAACTCTGAAGGAACCTCCGACACATGTAAAACAAACAAAACATTCATTAAGACCTGTTTAATCCATTTTTAGATTAGTTATTCTTTTTAGCTCTCATGTTTTTGTGTGTAATGTTATCACAGCGCCTTGAGCCTACAATTTCTCTGTTAAAAGTGCTCCATAAAAATTAAAATCAATTAATAAATAAAATGATTATTATTATGTGTACTCGAAATAGCCGAGAGGACCGGGAAGAGCTGGGAAACCATAAAAAAACTAGCAAGAGACCGTGGAGAGTGGCGTGTTTTTGTCGAGACACTATGTTCCATGAGGAACCCAAAGGAATGATGATGATTATGATTATTATGATAATATGACATTAGCTCAATTTGATAAAAGTCATAAAATAAAGAAAACAAATCAAGAAGCAAAATATAAAAACACAAAAAATAAAAACAAAGCTAATCTAACTCAACACTTACAACCATGTCTCTCAGTAATGTAGACGTTTTTTTCCTTTATTTGATATCAAACAAATAATTAATTATTAGCAATTAACAAATTGGTTAATGTTTTAATTGATTCATGTTTTGTTAGGTGCAATAAATAATTGTTTAAGGTTTCAATTTGATCCGAAAATTGTTGTGGCAGAAACACCGTGTACTAACTTTTTACCAGATAGACAGACAGACATAAAGACAGACAGAGTGAATAGATATAAGCTTTGTAATAGAAATCATATTTACGATTTCCTAATTAGCCCACACTCTGATATTTTAAATACAAGTTTCGTTAACACGCTCAGGAGTGATTTTTTTTTTTTTTTTCTTCTTTTTTTTTTTTCAACTAAGCTTGTGACGTCACGTGTCTGGATTTTTGAAGCTTACTTTTAACTCAAGCTCTAGGTCTACGCTTACCTGTACACCCTCCCAGATGTCTGTCAGACTTAGGCCTATATTTGTTTTTCTTAAATTATTATTTTTGTGGTTTTGGCTAAGATAAAAAGTTATAGAAGTGAATTTAAAAACATGGCGTTTCAGCATCGTCAACTTTGAAATGAAACCAAACCAAAAAAAAAAGATAAAGTAATTAGGGCCGGCCTTAGGCATAGGCGAATTAGGCAGCCGCCTAGGGCCTCCAATTGTTGGGGTCTTGCATAAGAAAAAAAAATCTTTTGAGAAAAATCAGCAAAATTTGGACCAAACCCCAAACATAGCAAACAGCTCTACTGCTAGACTGGCTTTAAAGTTGTTAATATGACTAGAGGTTTATTAACGAGAGTTTGTACTTAGACTACCAATGTTAGAAGACCTTTAGACTACCAATGTTGGAAGACATTTAGACTACCAATGTTAGAAGACATTTAGACTACCAATGTTAGAAGACCTTTACATTACCAATGTTAGAAGACCTTTAGACTACCAATGTTAGAAGACCTTTAGACTACCAATGTTATAAGACCTTTACACGACCAATGTTAGAAGACCTTTACACGACCAATGTTATAAGACCTTTACACTACCAATGTTAGAAGACCTTTAGACTTCCACTGTTAGAAGACCTTTACACTACCAATGTTATAAGACCTTTACACTACCAATGTTAGAAGACCTTTACACTACCAATGTTAGAAGACCTTTAGACTTCCAATGTTAGAAGACCTTTACACTACCAATGTTAGAAGACCTTTAGACTACCAATGTTAGAAGACCTTTAGACTACCAATGTTAGAAGACCTTTAGACTACCAATGTTAGAAGACTTTTAGACTACCAATGTTGGAAGACCTTTTGGTGAAAATATCGAAACGCTATTTCGAGTCTGGTGCATCCAAAATGCGAACGAAAAGCGGATGGCTTTAGAAGAAGTGGTCAACGAATCTGCTAATTTGCATGAAAAGTCATGAGCCTGGTCATGGTCATACAGGTTTTCTCCAGCTATGCAGAGGAGATCGCTCAGCATATCGTCCGCGATTGGAAAGATCTAGGCTTATGGTCGTCTTCAATAAGAAATATAAACGCGTCGAAAACATATTGATTTCGATATGGATATGTTTGTAATAAATTGCGTGATTTTATTTTTTGCGGTTAATTTGTAATTTTCGTTTGGGGCGACCAAATTCTATTCGCCTCCAATTATCTAAGATAACATAAATAGATCTACTATGTAGTTGAAGAAAAACAATTTGAATGATTAAAAAACATAAATATAATTATCAACTAGTTGCCAACTATAAATCTTTTTATCCTGTTAGTTTCAATGTTTGATAAATCAAAATAAACAAACCTAAAAATGTTGTAAGAGCTAAAAAATACACACACACACACACAAAAACAACAACAACCATTCAAAATAAACCTATTTCCAGCATGCAAAGAAACACAAAAAAAAAACATTTAAAGAACAGTTTTGTTACGTTTGGGAAAAAGAGTAAGATCAAAGGAAGTAAAAATAAAAAAAATTCAGGATACTCAATTTTGTGAGGAGATAAAGGAAGAAGCAGAGAGAAAGAGGGAGAGAGGGAGGTAGAGAGGGAGGGAGAGAGAGAGAAAGAGAGAGAGTGAGAGAAAGAGAGAGAGAGAGAAAGAGAGAGAGTGAGGGAAAGAGAGAGAGAGGGAGAGAAAGAGAGAGAGGGAGAGAGAGAGAAAGGGAGAGAGAGGGAGAGAAAGAGAGAGGGAGGGAGAGAGAGAGAGAGGGAGAGAGAAAGAGAGAGAGAGGGAGAGAAAGGGAGAGAGGGAGGGAGATCGAGAGGGAGGGAGATCGAGAGGGAGGGAGAGAGAGAGAGGAAGAGAGAAAGAGGGAGAGAGAGAGAGGAAGAGATAGAGAGGGGGGAGAGAGAGAGAAAATATATAGGGACAAAATAGAAAGGAGGAAAAAGCGACAGAGATAGACAGAGCAAGAGAGAGAGAGAGAGAAAGAGAGAGAGAAAGAGAGAGAGAGAGCAAGAGAGAGAGAGAGAAAGAGAGAGAGAGAGAGAGGCAGAAAAAATGAGACTATTTACTTAAAATAGTTTTTATCTTAGAATTTGACTTTTTTTTTTTTTTTGATTGGCTGATCTTGCAATTTTTTTTAATACCTTGTTTAAAGTTCAAAGTTGTCGTTTGCCAGGGGCAAAAACAACAACAACACAATGTTGCAGAAGTCAAGGTCAATGAATTGCGGACAGAAGTGAACAAATCGGTTTTAACATTTCATTTAACACTAGACCCAGGTTCCACTAAAAACACCTGTAATGGTTTCACTAAACACACCCTGTTACTTAATAAGACAAACATATGACTGAAACATGTCTGAAGGCGGTTGGTCGCTGTGCTGGCCACATGACACCCTCGTGAACCGTGGCCGACAGAAACAGATGACCTTTGCATCATCTGTCCCACAGATCGCCAGGTCTGAATGGGGTACTTTTTATGTAGCTGCGTTTATAAAGTAACTATTTCACTGAACCGTTCTTTACAGTTTGTTATTACGCCTAACAGTTTATTGTCGTTAGTTGTTGCACCTAACACTCCCATAAAGAGTCTTTATACTGGCCTATGGAGTCCAAACCTCCCGCAGGACGACGGGGGATGGGAGCGGGCAGTGTTTGAACCCGGGACCATCGATAAATCTGAACGACAGTCCAGCGCGAAAACCGCACGACCAGGCAGCCATCTCTTTTGTCTGTTGAACCGTTGGGGCACCACACATGATCTGACGACCGTCTTTTTCCATTCCCCTGTCTCTTGCCTTGGATAGAATTTCTTTCAATGGCCCGTCCATTCTTTTCTATTGTCTTCCATCTGCCTACAATAAGATTTTCCTTCCTTAACTCTTTCTCTCCTAATCAACGACCCCATTAAATTAAATATTGGTTTTAGAAAGTATAATTTGTGTTTTTTAAAAAGAGCATTCATTCTCCAATAATTCTATACCAAAAGTAACGTTTTCAGATGACAAACAAAAAATGTTATTGGAGTTTAATCATAACAAGGTAGAATGTACAAATGTAAAAAAAGAACAATTCTGTCAGAACGTGGAAAAATAATTACGGAGATAAAGAGTTAATACTTTCCCTCTCCTAATATATTTCACGGTTCATTCTCTCCCCCCCCCTCCCGGCGTTAATTGTGAGGCCTACACATTTACATTTTTGGAGCGCTTGGTTCGTTTCTTTGTTTGTTTTAAAACATTTCGGAGGAAATGCCACACTATCAGGCAACCATTTGATGACTTTTCGGAGTAACACAATGTCTTGTTTTCTGAAAACCAGGAAGTTGCAGTTTCACTTATAAACATGTTTTAATCATTGTGCAAATGATAGGGAATTTTCACACCAAAAGTCAATCACAGTTACTTTTACTTACTTACTTACTTAATTCGTCCATCGTGGTTCGATGATGACCACTTTGTCATCCAGGGAGCTGAGGGCTTTGCACTATTTTTTTTTAAAATAATATTGGGGGGGGGGGATGACAAGTGACTTGCGCTGGAATTTGGATTAAAGTGAGGAGCATTCGCACAACACGTCGACCTCACTCTCTCGCCCTAAAGCCCATTCTTTTCCGGAAGCAAGATTTGATCAAGACCTCCGAGGACAAGTTTGGGTGCAGTGGATGACCAGAGACTTTCTGATTGCCTTGTCCTGCTCTAGAGTGCTCCACAGCACTGTGCTGGTAGTTGCCTTTCTGTCCGATTTATCTAGTTTTGTGACTTTACGCACAGGCCGCCAAGTCCAGACTTCACATGCTAGGTTTGACAGAACCTCAGTGTACTGAATGCCATGGACACGTCAGATACCCTCTACCTGGTTTAGCCGGCCAGTCAAAGCCGATTTTGGGGTGTGGCCCCTGCGCATGCTACAGCTTCTGGGAGCCACATGTGAGAGTTTGGTACCGAGTGGGGACCAAGAGTGAGCCAGAGCCAAGCTACCCGCAAAATGAGGGTACGACTGTCTGTCCACTAGACAAATTTATTTCTACAGAGTTAAAAATTTCAAAAATGCTATTATATGGTTTCATGTTGTGATAATACTTCGCTTATCAATACTTTTGTAGTTTGTGTACCCAATTCACCTACAATCTTGGTATCTATGGATTTGCCTTTATGTATGAAAATAATTAATAGTAAAATCGGACTTACTAAAGTAAATGAAGTTTCTGTTCGTAAGTAGAACTAGCATTTCAAATTTGCTTAAAATGGTTTATAGATTTAATTTATATACGGTACATAAGGGTGATAAGTCTTACGAGGACCGTCGGTAACAGTGACGTTTCTGTTGATCTCTCTTTGCAATATGTTTGCTCATTTAGTTTATTTATTACAGAAGAAAAACAATGACGACAACTCTTTAATTGTATCCTTGTGTTGATTTAATCGTTTATGGTTGATCTATCAGTGTAATAAAGGCTTCTTGTCAGTTGTTCTGTTGATCTATCAGAGTTATATAGGCCTTCTTGTTAGTGTAATGTACATTTTATTTGTTTTATTGAGCTATCAGGGCTATATACTTGCTACTTATGTTAGTCTATCATCGTAATGTGACCTGACAGAGTGACGCGCGTCCATTAGTAAGCCTACTATGATGTTATAATGTTTTTTTCTGCAGTCTTCTCTATTACTTGTCACATTCAGCAGCTACACCGTTTTCGAGATGCCAGGTTAATGGACGTTAACAGAAATTAACAGAAACAGACTTTTACTTATGGCAGTTGTGCTGGGGGATGCCAGAATCAACTAGAACCGACTCCGAATATTTAAACATACACATTTATTGTAGGCCTAACCAATTTTTATTCCCAGTCGTTCCGTTTATTATGCATGCATTTTTAATTAAGTAGGTAAAAAATAGTACCCATTTCAGATCTTGCGATCTACTGGGCAGATGATGTAAAGGTCATCTGGTTTCTGTGGCCGACGGTTAACGAGGGTGTAATGTGGCCAGCACAACGATCAACCGCCTTTACTTTTCCCCAACTAATGTCAGATACTAGATAGAACTGGGTAGACTCTACATATCCCGAAATTAAAAATCCTCGTCTTCGCCAGGATTGGAACCCTGGACACCTCGGTTCGGAAGCCAAGCGCTTTACCATTCAGCCACCGCGCCTTCATCCATAGATTTTTAACGATTTTAAAATTACCAACAATAAGAAAGGCGTCGTAAAGAAGGAAAAGTGACACACATCTCAAGAAAATAAGAAATCGTATTAATTTCGTATTTACTTGTATACATATTTGAAAGAGAACATAGACCAAGATTTCTTATGCCAGAATTAGGATATATCTGCTAGCAGCTAGACCAGCGGTTCTCAACCTTTTAAGATCGGCGACCCCTTTTTACAATTCCCTCTCTGCCGCGACCCCTCCCCTCCCCCCCCCCCCACACACACATACAGCAATAGAAGAGTAGACAATAACAATCCATATTTTCGATGGTCTCAGGCGACCCCTGGAAACTCCTCCATCGACCCCCAAGGGGGTCGCGACCCACAGGCTGAGAACCCTTGAGCTAGACTAAGAACCTGGGTGGGCTCAGTAATCTAATGGTCCGTCAGGTATAACACGAATCGATGCTGGAATTAAAAAAGTATCGCCCGGTACTAGTTTCTGTGTTGTTGGCCTGCTCTAGCTACAACGATTCTACCCGAGTTTCTGTGTCTCTTTACTTGCGAATACAAGTTTCTATCACGTGTTGTATTAACCCTTGACCCTAGAATCTTCAAGAAAAACAAAACAAGACTCTATAATCAAGTCTTAGTTCTAATACGACCACAAAGCCCGAGGAGCAGGCAATTAGTCAGAGATTGTAGATTTGCTAAGTGAATAGAGAAACTAAAAGAATAATTTTGATCCGGAAATTTTATTCTTCCGCTACAATTGATATAGGGGGAAGCGGTGGGTGAGTGGTAAAGCGCTTGGCCTAACCTGGGGTCCTAGGTTCCAATCTCAGTGAAGACAGCGATTTTTTATTTCGGGGATTTTTAAGGCACCCCTGAGTCCACCCACCTCTAATGGGTACCTGACTTTAGTTGGGGAAGGTAAAGGTGTATGGTCATTGTTCTGGTCACATGACTTCCTGCTCGTTAACCGTTGGCCGAAGAAATAGATGAACTTAACATCATCTGCCGTAGAGATCGCAAAGTCTGGAAGGGGAACTTTACTTTCACAATTGATATAAGGAGCAGCTTATAAACTGGACTTTCGAATCATCAACCCCCCCCCCCTCCCAGAACAGAACAAAACAGAAACGGATTCCATAATGGTACTCTGAAACATAAGGTGACATTGACCCCGACCTTGTAAATCGAGCCTCGTTTGCTGGCATATGGACCAATGAACTTTACAGGGCACACGCTCGCACAGCGCACTTTAAGACACTAACAAGACAAGTGATTTCTGCCCGTGCAGCAGACGAGGGTACGCAGACGAGTGTCTACACTGGGTGCTGCCGTGTGTACCGAGCGCCACCTGTCGTGAGTAAAATATACAGACACTGAGGCAGCAGCAGGTAAATAACACAGTTCAACAAAGTTCAACTCAACTTCGAAACAAAAAAAAAAGGACAAGTCAAGTTAAAATGGTTTTTAAAAAAATACTCAAAAGCAGAATTCAAAGATTGAAACTCTCGCTTAAAGTGTTTTGGTAGCTTCATGGATGGCTGAGTTGCAGCTGATTTGAAAACCGTCTTTGAAATCAGTTTCAGTGAAGGTCTTGCACTTTACATTACGTCAGCAGAAACTGTGGCCAGGAAAAAAAATGTCTTTAACATTTCCAGCTGTACATTTCCTATTAAACATATGTGTATATGCGAATATATATATGTATGTGTGTGTTAATGCTTTTTTTTTTTGCATTTGTATGCATGGAATGGTTACCATATTGAAGCAATGATGTAATAGTTTATATGGCATGCACATTTTAGTTAGGAGTAAGTACCAGTACATTTCGTAATACAGCTCACACAGCTCGTGCCGTGCGTCTGGAAATCAAAATCTAGCAATGTACCTGATGTCCATACAGCATGACCATATATGGGCACATACCAGGGCCGGCCTTAGGCCACTACAACTCTTGCTGTGCTCTGGAAAAAAATAGAGCCTGTAGATCAAAATCCAGCAATCTACCTGATGTCCATACAGCTTGACCATATATGGGCACATACCAGGGCCGGCCTTAGGCCTCTGCAATTTAAGTCTAGGTGTAAATTAATAAATTAAACCATTTTAACTTATTAGTTAAAGATTACCGCGGTCTCCTGATTTTCCAGGAGCTCCTGGATATCTCCTGAAATTGCAACTGAAAACTCATAGAAGTCTCCTGAAAAATAGACAAAATTGTCAATTCGGGGTGTCATCAATACGAATAACACCAATCATACTCGAGAAAAAAAACGGTTTTGTCAGCTTTCATTTAATAAAAATGTAAAAGCGAATTTTAACAAAAATAGGATTTTCAAATACACAATTTACTTCAATAGTCAGTGGCTTATAAATATTGATCAAAATCTATCTCGACCTCTTAAAAAAAAATTAAAAGCGATATTTTGCTAGTCGATAGTAAATCTATAAGGTAGATCTGAATGTTTATCGGCTTTTTGTTGGGAAACTATCATTTACTGTAGATGGCTCGTAAAGTTGATTTGACTGTGATTTTGTACTTAGTAAAGAATGAATACAATGCAAAGACGAATTTATTTTCTAATACAAAATCTTAATTTTCACTTATAATCCTTATCCCTACCCAGACTGGGCCCCACGCAATCCGTTTCGCATATGGCCCCGCAATCCGTAGGACCGGCCCTGGCACATACTAAAAGATTCTTGAACTCACCGTCACCTAGCCTGTTGAATCGTTGGGGATACACACATAATCTGTCGACCGCCTTTCTCCATTCCTCTCTTTTGCCCTCCTTTGCCTCAAATAGAATCTCTTTCAGAGACAGGCCCGTCCATTCTTTGATGTCTTCTCCTTTGATCCTCTGTATAAATTAAGAGTACAGTTATATGGTATATGCCAGCCCGTCCCTCTTACATTATGGAGTGTGTGTGTATGTCTGTCTGTCTGTCTGTTTCCAATGTGACGATGATGAGAGCTTAGGCGATTGGTTGATGGCTGCGCGGTTCTGTTTGATGAAATAGGAGCTGATATGTTGTTGTCACGGATCAATTTATAAACCAAAGTCTAGTTTAAATAACTTAACATATCTATGCCTGTACAGTACGTGTCATATGTCGGAATTTCACATGACGTAATCTGACACCTGTCAATATTTTGTGTGGCATTTGACAGTCGTAATGAAGATGTTAAGAAAGGGAGGCGATCTAGAGATGTACAAAAGAAAATAGTTTATATACTGCTATTACAATTTAAAAGTGTATGGATACATGATAAACATACATATGTATCTTCCCCGCAGCAGTAAATTTTTTTGTCTATTAGAAAGGATGCGTGAAATATCAACACGTCTTATCGAAAGATAAAAAAAATCTATCAACGTACTAGAGTCAGAAGAATCAAAGGTAGAAACCACTATGTTCTTGGTCGGTTGTTGACTTATACTATCAGATTATCCGTATTATATTTTACACAAGGCACACATCAACTCACTCTGTCTTTCTGTCTGTCTGGTAAAAAGTTTGTACAGGTTATTTCTCGACACCCAACCTCGGATCAAGCTGAAATTTTGCACAATTATTTCTTTTACCTGACAATAAAAGAGAGAATTAAAAAAAATTAGTTAATTGAGTATTGGAAATTTATTATTTTTTTTATTGTCTCGAACAAGGGGAAGAAATTGTACTTGACTGAAGTGTTGGTAGAATTAGTCCCCTTTTTAGGTCTCCACTTTAAATTAAGTTTGAAACAAACAATAGATAACTAAACAATCTTCTATTTTTATAAGCACTTCACTAGCAGAGTAATTTGTATGTCGGCTTGAGGAGGCTTGAGCCATGAGTTCGAAAAAAAAAGCGACTTCCGTGAAACTCATCCAGATATCCATTTCTTTCTTTCCCCCCTCTCCGTCTCCAACTTATACATAAACATGAACGTATCTCTATCCTTGTCCGTCAATACTTGTGATATTATGTTTAAGTATTGCGTCATTGTTTTATGTTGTTTTTTGAACAGGAAGTAACGTAATAGAAAAGAGGGATTTAATTTGTATTCCTACGAAATCTGAAGTTTCTATTTATTGAATTTTATGCTTGAGCCACAGATTGAAATAAATCGATCTCATTCTTTTGATGTGCCATTAGAGCGTGGAACGGGTTACCAGGGTTACCCGATCAGCAAACGACTGGATAGAATTGTGTCTTTAATAAACATAAACCACTAGGCGTTAACGTTACAACTACTGTTATCTTATTTTATATAATACAGACGTTACTTCAAAATAGAAGATGATTACGTCCTACGCGTCATGCTTTTAGTCATGCATATTAACCAATGACTTAACTGTTACTTTATGAGGGCATGCTATCAGATCAACAGGCCTAATACTGAAACTCCGCTTTTTTTTTTAGGCGGGTTGGGGTTTAGGGGGGTATTATTTTGTAACAGTTTAAGCAATTATTATTATAGCTTTTATATAGCGCTAATTCCATGCTAATAGCATGCTCAGAGCGCTTTGTTCCAATCTCATTTGTGGACCAGTGGTGGGGAGGGGGTATCTAGGAGTTGGTTTTCCGTGCTGCCTTTAGGCGCTCAGTAAACACAACTCTGCCCGAGTCGGATGTCGAACCTCGAGCCCCCTTCTAGGTAGCCAAGCCAAGCCAAGTTCAAGCGCACTTGGCCTCTCGACACGCTTCCCAAGCAATAATACTAGGCTATTTCGCAAATTTTAAGACTAAGACTAAGACTGCTTTATTGATCCATATGGAAATTTGCTGTGATTACAAGGACTCTTTTCTCATATAAAGACAACATACACATACATAGAACAGACACAACATAAGGAGTTCATTCAGCGACTACACACGGGCGCCCTGGTCCTTTTCATGTTTGCCGATTGTACAGCTCAACCTTAGTTTTGTTTACATGTTTACATTGCGTTGTCTCTTAATAAAACAATGCCCTGGCTGCCTCTACTGTTAGCGGCATTTTACCTTTCTTCGTAAAAGACCATCAACAATTATTTTGCATTTAAAATATTTTATAATTTTCTAGGCTCGTGAATAAAGAAACAGATCTAAAGCTTGTCTTTGGGTTAGCAGATTAAGAAGGAATGTACTATCAAACACGACAAGGCATACCTAACAGTGACCTACATAATTTGACAAAATCAACGCAGACAAAGCTGTTGTCTTATTAATGTTCTATTTTCGCTCTATTCGCTTGTCTTCGGCAACAGATTTTCTTTTGATCTGATTTGAATTCCGAGGCATTTGTATTGGCCAAATAATTCCACTATTAATAGGCCCTAATACTTTAAAAGATATGCCACAATACCATAAATCTGTAAAAAAACAACAAAAAAAAACACACACACACTAAAAATACAATAATGCATAGGAAAGAATTCTTTTCATTTTAAAGCATAGTGTGAACATAGTAGGCCTATGTATTGAATGTAGTATGTTTTTAAAAAGATCCTTTTATCTCTATTTTTATATTCGTGAACTTGAGGTAAGGTAGGTAACCCAGTTTACAAGCAGAAGAATTTCTAAAATTAAGCCCTCTTACTGTCCATTATTCAAAGGAGATATAATCATCCTATTTCCAAGATTCCCGGATATCAAGAGGTACCAGACATCGGCACACACAAAATAGTATGAAATAGAGGGACATTACTTTATTAAGGGGGGGGGGATAAAACACAAAGACAAAATAAACTTTGAAACCTAGGCTGGGTGGACTCAGAGGCGCCCAGAGATCACCAGGATTCGAACACCGGACCTCGGTTCGGAAGCCAAGTGCTTTACCACTCAGCCACCACGCCTCCGCACAGTATTGAGAGACATAGATGTAAATGTGGAGTTTGTCCCCTTGGAGAAGCTTTGCTTTTTAAATTATTTTTATATTTTTCTTGTTTATTACTTCTCTGTGGACGAGACCTAAGCCGATTACGATAGAGGCTATTGAGCATTTCTTGGCGTCGTCGTCATTGCAGACTTACTAAAGTACGCTCTATGGCGGTCATACGACAATTAAAACAGGGGTTCTCAGCCTGTGGGTCACGACACTCTTGGCGTCGAATGACTAATTGCCAGGGGTCGCCTAATACCTCCGGAAATTTGGATTTCTGTCAATTAATCATTGTATGTCTTTTTTTTTTTTCATTCTAACGTGTTGTAACAAACATGTATGAACCATAGTTGGTATTCAGAATACTTCATATAAACATAAGGAACATTGCTCATATTACTCTACCACATAGGAACTTAGGAAATGATCGTAATACGTCAATGGAATAAAATGATAATTGGGATGAAATATTTAAGAACACGGAGATATTGTTAGAGGATACAGGGGGGGGGGTACTTTGAGATAGCGAGTGGAACATTAACAGTTAAAGTGGAAGATGTTCCGGAGACGTCACAGGGAGAGTTTATTGAAATCATCAACAGCGATGCTTTAAAAAGGATTTCTCTTTGTTATGAAAATTATATGCAGTATCGGTTGTCGTTCTTATGTTTACATGTGCTTGTATCTCGTCCGTAAGAATGTGCTCACGAAATGTGTGCTGTGTAGTCATTCAGTGTATTAAAGCCATACTAAGCGGACATGAGTTTCGACTCAGTTATCATTATGTTCATAACAATTCATATAATAATAATAATAATAATAATAATAATAATAATAATAATAATACAATGTGCAGGCTGACTGGATCGAGGAAATCCAAACTAAAAACAACCTAATACCAGAAATGCCTGATGAGGATTTCACAGCTGAGGAAGTCTCCGCAGCTATTTCAAAAACCCACAACTGGACTGCTCCTGGACCGGACAATATACACAACTTTTGGCTGAAAAAACTTACAGCCGTACATGCACCACTAACATCAAGTTTTAACGAGCTAATTTCAGAACCGTCTTTAATGCTGTTGGAACTCACTGAAGGGAGAACATCTCTCCTCCCCAAAAAAGGGGATCCGAACCAACCATCAAACTATCGCCCTATCACTTGTCTGTCAGTGGTGTATAAACTATTAACTTCACTTTTAAAAAGTAAAATGTATAAATTTTGTTCTGCCCATAAGCTACTAGCAGATGAACAACAAGGTTGCATTGAAGAGTCGATGGGCTGTAAAGTACAGCTAACTATAGATGGTATTATATTGCATCAAGCTAATAGAAGAAAGAGAAATTTACACATGTGTTACATCGACTACAAAAAAGCTTTCGACTCAGTTCCGCATGATTGGCTTTTAAAAACCCTGGACATTCATAGAATCAACCCAAGAATAAAACAACTATTGAAAGTCTGTATGAATAATTGGAAGATAAATCTGCACCTTAATCGTGATAAACTAGGTTCTGTGCACATAAGAAGAGGTATATACCAGGGTGACTCACTATCTCCACTCTGGTTCTGCCTAGCGATTAATCCTCTATCTACATTACTCCAAGACTCTACAAACGGTTTTAGGGTTGACACTAAATGTACAAAATGTGTGTCCCACTTATTATACATGGATGATCTAAAACTATATGCAGAAACCGAGCAAAAATTACACACCTTAATCAAAACGGTAAAATGCTTTAGTGACGATATCTGTATGTCTTTTGGCCTGGATAAGTGTGGCATCATAAGCATTAAAAAGGGCAAGGCAACGAACACAAACATTGAATTTGAAGGCATCGAGGAATTGAACTCCGCCTCTATTTATAAATATCTTGGAATAAACCAGAATGCCAAGATAAACCATAAGAAATTAAAAGAGGACTTTCTTGGCAAATATAGGCAAAGAGTTAATAAAATCCTCAACACCAAACTGTCTGGCAGTAATCTCATCACTGCAATAAACAGCTGGGCCGTCCCTGTGCTCCTTTACACGTTCGGTGTGATCAAATGGACTGACACCGACCTACATGACATTGACAGACTCACTAGAAAATTACTAACCAAGTTTCGATGCCTACACCCCAAGTCCTCCACCATAAGGTTATACCTGCCCAGGAAGGATGGGGGTCGTGGATTGCAGAACATCTTCAAATTGTGTAAGATGCAAGTTTTAAAAATACGATCAAAACTGCTCGCCTCCAGCAACAAATTAGTTTCCTTCCTACGGAAATACGACTCCGATGCAACCCCTCTGAACCTACACAATGCTGATGTCAATATCGGTTTGGACGACGCAGGGCATGAGATTCGCCAATGGGAAGAAAAAACACTCCACGGAAAATTTCCGGCTTCATTACATGGGGACAACATCGACAAGGCTGCTTCCTTAACATGGCTCAAAGCAGGTCATCTCTACCCTGAAACAGAAGGCTTTGTTACAGCAATACAGGACAGAGTAATCAGGACAAAAAATTACGAGAAGCATATCCTGAAACTCAATGTTGTCGACAAATGCCGAAAATGTGGAAATGTGGGCGAGTCGATTGAACACATTATGGCAGGATGTCCAGCCCTATCAGAATCAGCCTACCTAGGTCGCCATAACCAAGTTGCAAAGTTAATACACCAACACCTGGCTTTGACGTACAAATTGATCGGTAAGGACACTCCCCCTTATTATAAATACTCTCCGCAAGAGGTTCTCGAGTCTACTGAACATCTGCTGTACTGGGACAGGCCTATTCTGACCGACAAAACGGTAGATTTCAATCGCCCGGATCTGCTGTTCATTGATAAAAAAGAAAAAACCGCTACCATTATCGATATCGCCGTACCACTGTCTCATAATTTGAGAAAAACTGAGATAGAAAAACAAAGAAAATATGGGAACCTAGGCTTGGAGATTAAGCGTCTATGGAAATTGTCCAAAATAACAATATACCCCATTGTTATATCAACCGAGGGGATAATAACAACTGACCTCACAGACACCTTCAAGGCCCTTAACATTCCTAGGAACATCTTCGTTGCCTGTCAGAGGGCGGTACTGCTGCAGACCTGCCACATCACCAGAAAATTCTTCAGTGGAAACTGTTAAAGGGACTACGATGAATTTTGTTTCTCTTTAGCGAAACTCGACCCTGGCAGCGCCAGAGAATGACTACTCGTTCATTTCTAACATAATAATAATAATAATCTTTATTATCCGTAAGGAAATTTGTCTTACAATTTGTGCATTACACCAAACAAAAAACATTATAACTATAAGAAACCGAAGTGTACATTCACACACAATATCAATTGCACAATTATGGAGAAAGTGTTCGCGATCATAAACCGTTCTGTCTGAGCATGTGTTGCGAAATCTTTTTCCATTTTCAAGAAAAAATCTTTGCGAAACGAGGTTTTTCAGCTTGCTAGACTTGATGCAGAAAATGACATTCGTTGTGCTATTTCAAATACTGACCCGAGAATTCCTGATCTGGTGAAACAGAAACAAGCTCAACCTTCGCACTATCGTTGGTGTGTTTGTAAATACTGTCACTATTTCTGTAACAAGGTACTTTACTGTTCTCCAAACTTTGCCAAAGTATGCAACATGTATAGTGTGAATACACAATGAATGCGAGTCTGAATAATATATTTTTTTATTTAATTATAAGCACAAATTTATTTTACACTAAATACTATTAGAAAAAGGTATTGCTTTATTTAGTTTAAAATAGTGAAAATACATACATATATATATATATATATATATATATATATATATATATATATATATATATATATATATATATATATATACAGTGC
The DNA here is from genome assembly GCF_947242115.1 of Biomphalaria glabrata. Taxonomy (NCBI): domain Eukaryota; kingdom Metazoa; phylum Mollusca; class Gastropoda; family Planorbidae; genus Biomphalaria; species Biomphalaria glabrata. The sequence goes on from NC_074720.1 coordinate 4,061,940, forward strand.
TTGTTTGTAAAAAAAAAAAAAGGTGCCGGTACTCAGTGATTCAGTGCCAAACTTTTTACTACAAATAAATTAAGTTAAAATACAAGAAAAACAATATTTTTTTCACCACATTTAAAAAAGGTACCGTCACAAAAAAAAATTCCCTGTATATATATGACAGCGTTGGGGGTTCGGTGTCGCCGATAGGTGGGGGATTTATATTAGGAGATCGGGGAACTAAAATGGTTGAGAACCGCTGAATTAAAATAAGTGTCATAGGTTATATAATAGAAAGTGTATTTGAAAAAATATTTGAGAACTTTTCCTCTGCGTGCAAAGTACTTTACAAGTGAGGGTTAGAAAACAAAATGGAATCTTGATATGTGTATAGCAATCGTGCTCAATAATAACATAAAAAATAAAAGAACAACATTGCAAGGTGAGACTGGAAACAAGGGGAGACTGGGAACAAGGGGAGACTAGGAACAAGGGCAGATAAACAAACGTCAAGCAAGTAATATGAAACGAGGCAAAGAAACCAAAATATCTATCATTCAATTATCCTGTCTCGCGTGTTCCTCCTGAAGCAGTTGATCTATGGCTGGAGATGTGAGCTACCACAATGTAGGCCTCTTTTCTACAAAGCTGATATCAACTTTCTCTGTCTAGTACAAAGTTTGTACACGTTATTTCTCCCACTCTCATTCTCGGATCAAGTTGAAACTTTACACAATTATTTGTTGAACCTAAGAAAACATGGATAAAAAAATAACCAATTAGTTTATTAATTATCATCTTATCCTCTTATCTTATATAATAAGGACGTTACGCGTCATGCATTTAGTCGTGCATATTAGCCAATGACCTGAATTCTGCCAAGTCACTGGTTTTCCTGGCTAGCTCAGGCAACCCATTCCATGCTCTAATACAGTGTTTCTCAAACTTTTTTGTCTGGCGGCACAGTAAACAAACTACAAAAATTTCGCGGCACACCACGAAGAGCAACAGTTGTTTTATAATAAAAAAAAAAGATTTGACCTGTTTTTAAGTATTACATTTAATGTGTAGGGTGTGCCTGTTTTTGAGAGCAAATGCGATCTAATCAAGTCTCCAGAGTCGACAAACAAACTCGCATTTTATCGTCTATTGTAAGAAGTCTCTCTCTTTTCTTAGACTTGATTTCAGTCAGTGCTGAAAATTCAAACTCACAAAACCATAAAGATGCAAATGGAAGAATTATTTTGATTGCTTTTAAACTGATTGCAGGATATAACTTGTTGATTGAAATCCAAAACATGTCCTGGCTGTTTTCCCCCAAAATTTGACTATAGAACTGCATCATTTTTTAAATCAATGAGTTGCTCTTCTTCTTCATTTTGTAAGATTTGTAGCTTCATTGTTTCCAAATGGAGAGCTGACCCATCCATACTAATTACTTCCAACTGTTGGAAAGTAATGCTGCAATGCTGACTGCAGATGTGTCAATGTGTCCAGAATTTCGGGGCTCATTTCTTTATTTGAAGCACATTCATTGTAAGTAGGAAAGCAGTCCTTTCGAGATCTTACTTTGCATCAACGACAATTTTTCACCAAATGACTTCAGTTTTGAGATGCAGTGATGATTGTTTCCGATGGTCCTTTAAGACTTAAATTCAATGAATTTAATTTGTCAAATAAATCAAAGAGAAATGTCACCTTAACCCACCAGATCTCGTCATGAAAAGAAAATCCAAAGTCTTTTTTTTCAGCCTCCAAGAATGAAATCAGCTCAGCCTTGAGTAAGACGACATGCTTTAACACATTTCCCCTGGAGAGCCAACGAATGTTGATGTGTTACAGGAGACATTTGTAGTCTGAATCCATTGCTTCATAAAGCTCTGAGAAAAGTCGGGATGCAAGCGGTCGAGATTTGATAAAGTTTACAACTTCAATCACTTGATCCAGAACAGACATCAAATCTTTCGGCCAAGACTTGAAGGCAAGAGCTTCTCTGTGGATCATGCAGTGAACAACTAATACATTTGGATTTTCTTGACGCAAAAGAGTGACGAATCCCTTTCTATTTCCCTGCATTGAAGGACAGCCATCGGTGCAAACGCTGACACAGTTTTTCCACTGTAGTTTAAATAGCAAAATGTTTTCATTCACCACTTTGAAAATATCTTCACCTTTGATCGTAGTTGGTAAGTCTTTTCAAAATAAGAATTCGTTGACACATTTTTCATTCTTTATGAACCGAATAAAAGCTAGCAGCTGGGCTTTGCCGCTAACGTCTGTGGATTCATCAACTTAAAGAAAGAGACCACAGCAGAGAAACTTTATCGTCAATCAAGTCGAAGTGTTCGCAGATTTGATCTTGTAAATCTGACGATAAGTCTGCGCGAGATAGTATCATTGGACAAAGGAAATTTCTTAACTTTTTCGGCAGTATCGGGTCCAAGGATAGTTTCAACAACTATTGCTAAAGCTGGTGCAATGACAGATGCATGCTCTTGCGTTTCGCTAATAACTGAGCAACCTTATGACTTGCAATCAATCCCTTTTCTGTCAGCGTTAGGTAATTCATAAGTTTCTTAGCTTGTTTATTTTGTTGAGCCCTGATGTTTTCGAAATATTCCTTCGGTTGCGCTTTTACAGCTGGATGTTTTGTTTCCAAGTGTCTCTTCAATTTGCTTGGAACAAGCGGCTCATTCGACAGAGTTGCATTGCAGATCAGACAGAATAACAATGGAGCATCTTCAGGTCCAGAAGATATAAAACTATATCCGATGTAATCTTCTTTGTACCTTAGTTTGGTTCCTTGCTTTTCATATAATGCTTTCGCAGTTTCATTTTTGCTAACGTATTTCTCCATGGGTAACTTTTTTTTGTTTTGGTATTATTAGCTTACACCTAAACAATTTACACGAAACACATCGCTTATTATTATCGTTACCAATTCAAGAACTGCTTTGCGTCTACTAAGGCGGCCTACATTTGAGTCATTATAATTATGTATAGTGGAAAATTTCATAACCTAAAGAGCTAACAACCCTTTCCGTCAATATGGAGCGACCCACTATTATTACTGGTCGTTGCAAGTGGGGATATCATCGCAACGTAAAATAAAAATTTAATAGTAGCCAGACCTGCGTAACGCTGCACGTGTGGCGTTCTGAAAACTCCCGCGGCACACCTGCAAATCTTCGGCGGCACACTAGTGTGCCGCGGCACACAGTTTGAGAAACACTGCTCTAATAGCACTAGGGAAGAAGGAGTATTTGTCCTAGCATATGGGACGAGGAATGTGCCTTTATCTTTGTGTCTTTCTGAGTATTTTATTAAATTTTGTTTTTGTATTTGAAGATTATGGTTCAGTGTGTTATGTTTAATTTCTGCTTTACTTTTAAGTCTTCTATTCTGAAGACTTTTTAAAAATTATTTTGTTTGGTATCGAAAAAGGGAAATAAATGCTATTTATTTAGAAATGTGACTGTATGAGAGGAATTATTTTCCTCATTTAGTTTTTTACAATTTGTTCTCCCACTTCCCATTCTCGGAACAAGTTTAAATTTTGCACAACTATTCACAGTCGATAATAAATAAATTTAAAAATTTACCAATCAGTCAATTAGTGGCAATTCATTAAGTTTGTTGTATATAGGAAAATTGAGCTTTTCCCCGCTGCATAGAAATATATATGGCAGTGATTTCATCGGTTATTTCCCTTAACTGTGCTTCTTTATTTTATTTATTTTCTATTTTTGCTATTCTTAACCTGTGCTGGATTTTAGTAAGTGGAAGCCATGGGGGAGAATTTTCGTCAAAGCCGTTAACCTCTTCAAGATTAATTATCATTGCGCTTAGTAATATTAATGAACCCAACTTCTTGTCATATTTGTCAAGAAATAAATGGAATAAAAAGAAAACATGTAGTTTTAATCTCACCATTTTTTTATATTTAATAAATGATATAATTTTCGAATGTGAAAGCCTTCTTCAAGGGTGGGCGCTAGGTGGATACACTTTCGTGCACTGTGTTAAATCAGGCCCTGCTTAGCAGATGAAGAAAGAACGGCGCAGGAATCACAAGAGAAAAAAAAAGTGTTTTTTTTCCCCTTGTATTTTCAACGTCAACCCAGCAGTCTGGGGTAAGACAAACAAATGAGATAATCTCCCTGACTATGTGAGTCAAAGACGACTCAAGGACTAGGGTTCAAGTACATTATCCGTGAAATCTTTCCACTGCGACCTTGGCATATATCAATGTTATCATTAGTAAAGGAAATATAGTCATGAAATGCTTTGATGCCAGAATATCCTTTCTTAGCTAATTCTGTTTTCTGAACACCCTGAATTCTGCTAAGAGGCTCCTCTCAACCGTGAATACAAGTAAACGCAAATGTTTCTGTCTATGGATAATCTTATAGTCAAACTGTTGTTTGGTAATAGAAAAAACAAACAAACTCCGGGGTTCGATTCATTCATCAGCGAAGTGCAAAGAAACTTAAAATGAATCTTATCACAAACAATTCTTCTGTTTAAACTGAGGAAACAAACTTTTATTTAATCATGAGACTTTTAAGAAGGAAAGAAAATAACTTTCTATTTCTTCTTTATCTTTCTTTTTTTTTTCTTTTACTTACGTAACTCTACACTGTGGAGTAGCAATATACCAGAGGGCCAGGGTTCAAGAATATGGTGGTGGGACCCCCACTCCCTACCCAAGAAACAAGATTGATTGTGAAAAAAACCAAAACAAATCGAGTCATTGTGTATTCACAAAAACACATTTCAATGTATGAAAAGCTTGTACAAGTAACAGTGTCCTTACATATAATTCAGTGACGTCTTTTTAAATGTAAGAGATACAAAATATACACATATCATATACTTTAAAAGTAAAGAAACGACCATCCTTCAGTAGTCGCTCTGGACCCGTAGAACCCAATGCCTGTAAGTCAAGGGTCCGGGACAATGAACCCCATCGCGCCCTGGCTGCTACGCCACTGACTCTACATCACAATGACGAGATGAACTTTAGTATAAAAATCTAATAATGTTGCTTTTTCTCTACTTCTATTTTAATTTTAATATTTCTTTCAGTCATAATTACTTCGAGTTACATAATGTTACTTGATATTACATAATGTTACTTGATATTAGATGATGTTACTTGATATTAGATGATGTTATTTGATATTACATGTTGTTATTTGAGAGAAAAAAAAAAGAAGCAAAAGATTCTGTAAAAAGTCAACAGTCTACTACTGGCTAAAAGATAAGAGAGAACAAAATAAGATAGAGAGAGAGAGAGAGGGAGATTGAAACAGACATTTTCACCTACGTATAGTCTCTCACTCCCTGGTGTTTATGGCCAAGAAAATGACATCTCACTAGACCTCTTGATGTATAATCAATCGTCGGCATCTCTCTGTCAAATACGCCATACTTGTCTCATGTCAAACGATAAAAACTGCAGAGTTGGCAGCAAATATATACAGCATATGAAAAAGGTCACTGTTGCAAAAATAATCAAGTGATAAATATAGAATATATATACACGTCTCTAGCAAAGAGTTGCCAACGTGAAGTGTTTGCTCTCAACCTTGACAAAAAGTACAAAGTACACTGATGACTATAAAAATATATCTAAGGCGAACGTCTTCGAGTACGATGATTAAGAAAGAGCGCAATAGTCCACGTGACTTCGCGGTCCCAGTTCAGATCTGCTGCTCTGCATACTTTATCTGACTTTATCACATTTGACGCTGGGCGTCTATTTAGATGTTGTTTTTTTTCGTATGCTGAACATTTTTTCGGCTCTAAAATGTCTTCTTTCTTTCTGAAACCATTTGGGCAAGTTACTCCTCAGTTGGTCTTTAATTGAAGCGCTTCCGGGGCAGATGGGAAGGAATGGGAGTGCTCTTCTTTTACGCCGTACCCCTTTAAATAGAAGTTAAAATAATATATAAATAAGTAAATAAAAACAAATTTGAATCTATTTTTAATAATTAGTTTTTAAATTATTGATAATATTTTTTTGATATTAAAAAGGGAAATAAATTTAATTTTGTATTATTGGGACACATAGTTGTAAATGTGGAGTTCTTCTCATTGGATAAATATCTTGCTTGTTTAGCTGTATAATTGATTTCAATGCCCACTATCTCCCTTGCTAATTTAATCTCTCTGTCTCTCTTGTTTAGTCTAGCCTCTATACTGACTCTTTACTTCAATGTTATATTTATTTTATTTTTTTTGCTGATGTTATCTCCCCTATCTGTTCTAAATTTAGACCCTAAACAATGGAACACTTGGTGCCACTGAGAAGAGAAAACTGGAGTTTCTTCGAAAGACAGAGGCAAGTGTTTAAAGACATCTTCAAGGGGATGGACAGAGACATCGACGACGAGTGGAAAGAGTTTGACCGAGAGCTCGAGAGAATGAGAAGCGAGATGTTTACATTGAAGGCCCTGGACTTCAACGACTTCGGATCCAGCATGATCCAACCTGCACGCCCCATTGTTTCAGATGACCAGGGCAACAAGAGGCTCTCACTAAGGTAAAAACCCTTTAAAAAAAAAACAAGAAAAAACAACTCCAAAAAGCTTATTTAAAGAGTTATTTCCCTTATTCGATATCAAACAAAATAATTAATTACAATACTTTATTAACTAAATGGTTAATTAAAAATAATATAGATTAATGTTTTGTTATTTAAAAAAAAAAGCTTTCTTAAATTTTTAACTTGATCCAAGAAAGGGTGTGGTAGAAAAAAAAACTTGTACATTTTTATAAGGGGACAAAACACTACATATTTAACGATATTTAACGATCTGTGAATACTGAAGAATTAATATCCATTGTTGGTATCGAACAAAATAATTAATAAGAACAAAATAATTAATTATCATTCATTAATGGACTAATTTATTTTTTATTGATTCATATATTGTCTAAATTAATAATTGTGCAAAGTTTCAATTTGATCTGGTAATGGATGTGAGAGAAATAGCGCGCACACATTTTGCTACCATACATACAGAGTGAGTCGATATAAGCTTTGAAAAAACTAGCTTTCTAAGTCTCTTAAGTCTTTATAAAGATCCTAGCACTACATATTTCTGACACATTACTTATTCAAGTATAAAAAACAGATTATTGCATAATGCTATCAGCAACTCTAATTCGTCTTGCCAGTCAGTCTGTCATGAATGGTCACCCCTACAGGTCACTAAGATGAGACAGAATACACAGACCTGCATGTCAATACATCAATACTTTTACAACCTTGAAGTGTTTGTTTTTTTCTTTTCCAAATATACTTGTTCTTATTCTGGGCTCTGTCATGGCTCAAATTATTTATAACTAGACGCCAAGGGAAACAAGACCACAAATCGTAAAGTTTTAAATCTGCTACGTAGGTATGTTTTCTTACAATACATTATAGGGGCAGTGGATTAAGCTATGGATTGGTGGGCTTGACTTCTAAGTGAGTAAGGTCCCCTGAATTTTGACAAACGACATCATGCCATGAGATAATGGCGTAATATTTAATATAAAAACAAAGTTTAGGACACTCATTTGGGGGATCCTCAAGTGGGTCCCAGGGGGGGGGGATTTTCACATTTAGACGTCCCTTTCCCCCACCCTAGTTACGCCACTGTATAGGGGGATTTTCATACTTAATAACAGTTATCGGCTTTTCGTTTAAATTTGATATTGAAGATCCAGTTTGTATTCTACAAGAAACAGAATACACAGAGAAAGAAAAAGAAGAGAAAGAGATGTGGAGAAATAAAGGAGGGGGGAAGCGGTATAATGGAACATGAAGAAAAACGGAAGAAAATGAAAAAAGGAAGATGGAATTTTGAAATAAATGCATGTAAAAGACAAGTACACACTGCCCAGAGCTTTGATTGTAGAGTGACTAGCTATTATAGTGAAGTTAGAAATTTGATTCTGCCGTGCTAAGAAGCGTACACAACAATATATTAATCAAATAGACAGCTGATCAATATTTTCATGTTCTGTAGACCGGATAAACTTAAAACTCCATTTAGGAATATCCATCATGGTAAATTAGTAATTAATATACCGGTAATTAAATAACAGGGAAAATTCATTTAAATCTATAATTGTAATAGGCTTAGGCTCTACAAAAGCTAAAGTCCCCTGTAGGCTAGTTTCCTGGTAAGTAACACCTGTACTACCATCTTACCTTCCTTCTCTTACCTTCACTTACCTGTTTCTTTGTCAGATTTGACTGTAAAGAGTTCAAGCCGGAGGAGATCACAGTGAAGACAGTCGACAACAGGTTGATGGTGCAAGCAAAACACACTGAGGAATCTCCAGGGAGAAAAGTGAGTTGTGGTGTTTGTTGGTTTTCGGCCCCCCTGTGTGGGTAATGTTTCGTGGGAACCTGGTATTTCAAGCTTTTCCTTTGGGATCGTTTTTTTTTTAAAATCCCGTGACACCGATGGGATTGTTATGGTCAGCAATAAAAGGTTTAGTCATAAATGGGTGGCAACTTCCAAACCTTTCCTTACTCTTATCTTATCTTATAAAATACAGACGTAACTTAAAAAAAAGAAGATGATTACGTCCTACGCGTCATTTATCTAGTCATGCATGTTAACCAATGACTTAAATTCTGTTAAGTAATTGGTTTTCCTGGCTAGCTCAGGCAACCCATTCCATGCTCTAACAGCACTAGGGAAGAAGGAGCATTTGTACAAATTTGTCCTAGCCTATGGAATGAGCCTTTATCTTTTTGTCTTTACTCCACAAACGAATGTCAGGTTTCCAGGACTGGATTTAGTCATCAAATTATTTGAGGTATGGGGCCCTGGGGCCCAAATTCATTTTTTCTTTGCTCTTTCATCAAAATGATTGAAAATATCCTTGGAAACATTTTTCCGGGGATCCCCAAGCTAGTGGAGGACCTAAGCTGTAGCTTATGTTGCATATAGGTACAAAGCACTGCAGGTACCCATTTCAACTGGATGGAGTCAGGAACACAACAATCTCAGTATTCACTTGAATTTTAACTCGATGCCTGTTGATTGGTAAGGTAAATGTTTTACCTTGATGTAAGTGTTAATGCAGTGCCGGATTTTAGTACGTGGAGGCCCTAGACATGATTTTGATAGAGGCCCCTACCATCTTCACGCTTCTTCTTCTTCTTCTTCATCGTTCTCATTGTTATGTTGGAGCGTCCAGATGACTAGACCAATACATGAGATGAACTGCGCAGTGGTTTCCAAAACAGGGAGCTCTCCATATAGTTTTCTTTCTATTGGGGTTCACGCTTCATTATAAATGAACTAAATGATGAAAGCGTGCCATATTTGTGAAGCGTGGTCGAGAGGCTAAGTACCGGTACGTTTGAACTTTGCTTGTCTTGGATACCATATGAAGAGGGCTCGAGGTTCGACACCCGACTCGAGCAGAGTTGTGCTTACTGAGCGCCTAAAGGACCATAGCGCTCTGAGCATGAAAATAGCTCTATATAACAGTGTCCCTACTATTATGTGACATTTACTTGCGTATGTTAATGTAATCAAAGATGTCTTGTTTCACTTGAGCTGGTGGACTACTTTTTACCACGTATGTCTACTTCCATTCAGCATAGCACTACAAATATTAATATTGATCACAAAGTCTCCTATCAGCAGATATTTCTTTTATTATCCATAAAATAAGATACACATAAAACTGGCAACTCCAGACATAAAAAGATATGTATTCTATTAGACAAGTCCAATGAAATATTCTAAGTACACAATTGATATTAATTTATTAAATCACTGAATCAACTACGTTAGACATCCTTACAGCTCAAGAATCTGGCGACTGCTGACTTCTTGACCATGTGATTAACTCCCCACAACTCAACTGTGGAATCTTGTCTCTCACGTGAAACATCATGAGCATGAATATACCATGTAGTTCGTGCTTCCCACCTAATACATTCACAATAATGATGTGACAAAAAGCTAAAATTTATTGTATTTGTGAAGAGAGAAAAAGGGTAATTGTAAATTTAATCTCATTTCCCCTTTTTTCCCCCTCATACGGCATTTAATATGCAAAATTTTGTTAACTTGAGGGTAAGGTCGTGTGTGGTAATGGAAGTCTACAGGGCATGCGTTATGAGTACACTGCTGTATGGCAGTGAATCATGGACCACCTACGCAAAGTAAGAGAGAAAACTGAACTCATTCCATTTGAGATGTCTCCGTAGGATCTTGAATGTCACATGGAAAGAAAAAGTGTGCAACACTGAGATCCTTGCGCGATCAGGTATTCCCAGCATCTTTACAGCCCTCAGACAACGCCGTTTGCGCTGGCTTGGACATGTTCGCCGGATGGAGGACAAGCGCACCCCGAAAGTCATCCTCTATGGTCAACTCGCGACTGGCACAAGAAAAACTGGTCGCCCCCACCTCCGTTACATAGATGTAATAAAACGTGACCTCAAATCAGTGAACATCAATACTGACCATTGGGAAGACATAGCTCTAGACCGCAACAGATGGAGAGAGACAGTGACCAAGAAAGCTATTGACAGTGAAAGTACATGAGTCTCAGCTCAGGTAGAAAAACGGCCAGCTCCTCTACCACCGAAGCAAAAGCCACCTTAACCTGCGCTATCTGTGGACGGGAGTGTCTCTCCAAATAGGGCTCCACAGCCACATGAGGAAGTGTGCTCTGAGATGAACCATAGTCGTTCTACGACTGAAGGAGGCCAATGAAGGTCATGTGTGGTTGCACATTCATGCACTATTGTAAATCCTGTTACCACTGCGACTGTATTCTGTATCGTTGTCTCTTCAAACCATCCATGAAACAAGTTTGAAATTGCTCAAAATAATTCTAGATAGCTATTAGAAGTAGCCGTTCCCAAAATAACCTTGGTACACCCTGACATCTTTACATATAGGCCTACATAGAGAGGTAGGCCTATTAGCTTAACATTTAAACAAAAATATTTTTTGAGAACCGCGGGAGTAGATTGCAAATATAGATCAGTAGGTATAGAACATTCTTGACATCTCTCCATTTTTTTTTTTTTTTTGAGGATGTGGATAGCATTTTTTTTAAATATTGTTTATCGCTTATCTCCCTTGGATCCCTGTCTGACGACTGCAGCGATTACCTTTCCTTGGATTACAGTATAAAGAACAAAGTCACCTCAAAGACTTTCACACAGTGTGAAGCAAGAATTTTTTTTTTTTGTATCTAGAGGATGGGAGATTTTTAACACAGTAAATACTAAAAAATGCTTACTGCAGGCAGAAATGCGCAGACTATTGTAAGGTGGATAACTGCAATAATTATTTTGTTTCATTCCTTTTTATGATCAACTATTTGGCTAAAAAAATTTGTTGCGATAAAATCAATACAATATTTCTTATCATTATTTATTCTATTATTATCTTATCTTTAAAAAAAAACAGACGTTACTTCAAAAAAGATGATTACGTCAAACGCCGCAATACGCGTGTCCCTATTTCAATCTAGTCATGTATAGGCCTGTTTATCAACGACTTTAACTCTGCCAAGTCATTGGTCTTCCGGACTGACTCAGGCAACCCATTCCATGCTCTAATAGCACTAAGAGAGGAGCCGTTGTCCTCGGATATAGAATATAAGATATTATCTTACTGAGTATTTTATTAGGTTTTACATTTGAGATTATGGTTCAGTGTTTTATGTTTAATTGCTATTTTACTTTTAAGTCTTCTGTCCTGAAGGGTCTCTAAATTTAATTATTTTTCTTTTTACTCTAATCAGATGTGAATATTCGTTTTTTATGAATTTCACGGCTCTATCTGTGTCTGTTCTAGATTAAGTGTTCTTGAATTTCGTGCAACAATTTACTTGTATACTTTATATGTTATCGGTCTTCCATAGACTATGTGTTTTTAGGCTATATTCGTTTATGGCAGTCAATCAATCAATATAGGTAAACAGATGTCTGCATAATGTTTTTTTTTTTTTTTAATTTCCAGGTATATCGTGAATTTAGTCGTCAGTATATCCTTCCACAAAAGATTGACCCCCTGACCTTGAACTCAACATTAGCGGCAGATGGCGTTCTCAGCATTGAGGCCCCAGCACCAGCTGCAATCGAGGCACCAAGGGAAAGAATCCTGCCAATAATGCGCCTGTAGCTTTCAAAAAATTTACATTCGCAATTAAATTTTGTCGAGTTATCGCCCTTGAATTACATTCGCAATGCTAAGGCTACTAAGAGAACAAAGCTTTGTGTGTGCGTGCGTGTGAGGGCAACACTAGAAACACAAAAAAAAAAAATCTCTTATGAATTTATAATGGTGTTATATAAGCACAATATAATTTCTTGAACACGTATAACACACATCATTACAAATTCATCCATCAATATTATCACGACTTCTGTGGCCCTTGTGACTATTTCCCTAAATGTAGTTAGTTAAAAAGTCCTATAGCTGTGCATTGAATGATCATGAGTGTATATTGATGACCTGTCTTGTCCACTGGAAAGTATGTGGTTGCTTAACTATTAGTTCCAAGTTTTGGTGAAACTTTATGTAAATCTATGCATTCTACAAAATTATTTTAAAACAAAAAATGATCAAATAAATATTTTTTTTCATAACGCTAAGGTTTTGGTTTGATTTTCTTAGTCATGCAGGCACCTAGAACTTTTTTTTCTCTATCCACTGTTACCAGTAATGAATTAATCCTTGAATTGTTGCCATTTTTTGCTGCTTCTATTTTTTTAACTAAATAGAACTTTTCCATTTATTTACAAAGCTTATACACCGGTAGACTTAATATAAACTTTGTGTTTTTTTCCGTATTTTGCTTGTTTATTTTTGTAATGCTTAAGTGGAGTTATCATTTCACTGTACACAGTCCCGAGAGAAACTATATGCAGAGAAGTGTTGAGAAAATTAGAACTGGAAGTGACATGATTGATTTAAGCCTTTTCAGATCTCTTAATAGTAGAAATTTATAAAGTATGTAAAAATGGCTGACTGACATATTTACAATTAATAATTAGTTGACTTCAGAGCTCAAGTCAAGCATTAAGAAACAGAACAATGAAGAGCCTATTTTGAAAGTGTTCAATTTTCTTTTTTTTTTTTTTGCTATCCAGAGCAAAAAAAAATTAGAAATTATGGATAACCCAGAAAAATGGTTGGTACCACATCATATCAAACTTATTATAAAAAAAAATAAAAAAAATCAGACAACTAACATTCACTCCTTGACTCCTGCACACCTAAACTTGGTTTTAGATGAAAGGATTACCAGGAAAGATGGAGAAGAACTACAAACAGGCAATATCACCCAAACATTAAAAATTAAAAAAAAAAATACAAAAATCTGGCCAGTGGTGTAAAAAGCTGCTGCTAAAAGCTATAATTACCAAATGCTCTAGCAGACATCATGCATAGTCTCTGACCTAGGACCCTGCAAAAACGACAATACACTTCTTACATTACTCACAAGCAAAGAAAATAGGAGATAAAACTAAAAACAACAATGACAAATTTCTGCAAGTATCACAAATACAAATTTATTATTACACAATAAAGCTGTCAACTAGACTAGGTTGGACAAGTAAGAATACATGAATAATTCACATTCATGAACCAAGTGAAGGAAACTGTGGGTTGGAAGGAACTCACATGTTGCACACCAACAGTTCAATCATACATCAAAATTTTCTATACAGGTATAACAGCCACCAACTGACACATTTAAGAAAAGGAGGGGGGCAGTCGCTGTAAGATGGTTACATCCAGTACACAATAATAACAGAATTGTTGGATGAATTATGTCAAATAAAACCTCTATGCAGCTCCATACTCTAACAACTTAGCAGAGTTTAAGACACTGATGAACAAAGCATGCATGACTAGTGACACTTTAAATACATAGTATGTAATCATCTTTTCTTTTGAAGTAACGTCTGTATCCCCGACAGACTCAAATGAAGATTGGGATCATGGGATTGTATATAGAGTAAATAAACACAGACAAGTTTGGAGAGGATGTGTGGTGGCAGAGCGGTAGAGCACTTGACTTTTGAACCGAGAACCAAGTTCAAATCCTGATGAAGACTGAGATTTTTAATTTCGAGATCATTGGACGCCTCTGAGTCCATCCAGCTGCAATGGGTACCTAACATTAGTTGGGGAAAGTAAAGGTCGGTCATTGTGATGGCTACATGACACCCTCATTAACGTTGGACCACAGAAACAAGTTTGGGAGGGATGGAATCTCTTACATAGTCAAATCATTCACCTTTTTAATCAATTCTGTCTGTCTACAGTTATATAACAGAATTATTGTACAAACTTTCAAACTCACCCTGTTCCCTTGATAATGGACCCATCAAGTGAGAATTATGACAATTTAAAACAAAACACATATATACCATAGATTTCATAAAATCTGTTTCAAAATTATTATAGCATAACAAATTAATAAATAGCATTTCTTCCATCAAGCCTACCCCACCATAACTTTGCAGTTCTTCCCTTAAAATTATAAACTTAAAGCTTAGCACAAATGATATCAACAGGACAAATAGAACAGAGGTTACAATAACACTACAAATTTATAATAAATATAGATCCCCAAATGATTATACATCTGTAAGGAAACATTTGGTAGATAATTTATATTTTATTTTACATTTTTTAAATCAATTTAAGAATATGTGAGTAAAATTGTAAACAATAATTTTAACATAATAAAATTGTTTACTTAAATAAACAATTTACTGGTATAGCTTTACTCTTTTTTTGCGCATATACCATACACAGGCAAATACCACGCACAAATTACAAAACAAGTAAAAACAAAATCGTACAACCCACACTCTTATATATTCTGCAGGCATAGATTTATGACTGAACTGTTGCTGCCAACATGCTTCATTAGTGGAAGAAGACTGAATACGGTACAAGTTTCGATGGCTTCACTATCTATATCAAGGACATTGGCAATAGTGAGACTGGTGATTGATTGCAGATGTATTGCATACACAGTAATTAATACGTTTTGACATTACCTACATCAGCAAATTAGTTTAGTTGCTTACTTACTATCACAACTGATTACTGGCATATTAAAAATTCTCTGCTGCATCAGTACTATTTGTTTTCTTGAGATTTATAATGAGAAGTTCATAAATCTTTCCAATGTACATTTCACAATCACACAGCAAACTATGGGAGGTATAAAGAATCACATATATGTCCATAGTTTCCATTATGCTATGCTTATGAGTGAAATAATATAAACCCTGCACAGCTGCCACTCGTTTGTAAAATCGTGTATAACCTGTGGGTTATATCCCTGAAAATACAGTAATCGAGGGACATTACCTTATGCAGAGTGCCCTCTTTCTTAGAACTAAATAGATCTATACCCCGGTATGTAATATAGATATAGACTTTTTTCTTAAATATATCTATATGTAATACTTTTGTTATGTCTTTAACGGGGGAAATTTAAATAATACTTATATTATTAATTTACTTTTGCGAGATCAGAATTTCAGGATTTTTAGGACTCCCTTAAGTCCACCCAACTCTAATAAGTACCTGACAGTTGGGGAAAGTAAAGGCGTTTGGTCTATGTGCCGACCACATGATACCATGGTTAACTGAGGGCCACAGAATCAGATGACCTTTACATCATATGCCCTATAGATCACAAGATGTGAAAGGGTACTTTACTTTAAATTACATGATTTTAAATAAATAAAATTAGATTTTGTAAGCATATATGAAAATAGATGTATTATACACTGGTATATATGCTTATTCCACTTTTGATTTTTGTTCACTGTGAATCAACTGATGAGATTTTAAATAAGTCAACAGAGAAAATTCTTTTTGGCACACTTGACATTTGAATGGCTTGTCACCTGTATGAAGCAATTTATGTCTTTTCAAGTTAGAAGAATTTGAAAATTCTTTGTGACATATGTGACACTGAAATAGTTTTTCACCAGTATGAAGCAACTGGTGGGTTTTTAAATAACTTGCCCGAGAAAATACTTTCTTGCAAATTTGACAATTGAAAGATTTTTCATCCGTATCACTCAAATGAGGTGTTTTTGATTTTTTTGTGTGAGATACTTGGTGTTTAAATGTTTTTTCACAACCATTAACCAGTTGGTGGTTTTTCAGCTGACGAGATACCGAGAACCCTTTATTGCAAATTTGGCATTTGAACGGTTTTTCATCCGAATGTGTCAGCTGGTGAGATTTCAAATATGATGATTGAGAAAATCTTTTCAGACATATTTGACATTGAAATGGTTTCTGTCCTGTATGAATCAGCTGGTGTTTTTTCAGTTTAGCGGAACGAACAAACTGTTTGTTACATATTTGACATTTGAACGGTTTGTCACCAGAATGAATATATTGATGTGACTTCAAGGACCAGGAATCAATGAACTCCTTTTTACATACTTCACATTTAAATTGAGCTCTTTTCTCCTCAGAATGAATCAACTGGTGCCGCCTCAGTTGTATAGAAAAAGCATATTCTTTGTCGCAGAGTTCACATTTGAAAGGTTTTACACCATCATGGACAAACTGGTGATTTTTTAGTTGTCTGGCTTCAGAAAATGATCTAGGACATATTTCACATTTAAATGGTTTTTCATCACTATGAACTAATAAGTGAGATTTCAAATATCTGGGCTGTGAAAAACTTTTCTGGCATATTTGACACTTAAACAGTTTTTTGTCAGCATGAAGAAATTGGTGCCGTTTTAAATCTGCATGGTGAAAAAAAACTTTATCGCATGATGGACATTTGATTGATCGTTCACCTTTATGGACAAGCTGGTGGGTTTTTAAAGTGGCAAAATTGCTATACTCTTTGTCGCAAATTTCACATTTACATGGTCTGTCCCCAGTATGAGTCTCAAGGTGTAGTTTGAAAGTCGACGGTCGAAAAAATGCTTTTGGACAAAAGTTGCATTTGAAGGATTTTTCACTAGTATGAAGCCACATGTGATTTTCTAAATTTGAAGCCTGTCTGAATTCCTTTTGGCAAGCATGGCATTTAAATGTTTTTTTATCAATATGAATCTTCTGATGTTTTTTCAAATAATGAAGATAAATAAATTCTTTCTTGCATATTTCACATTTATACTGTTTTTTACCAGTGTGAACAAGCTGGTGGATTTTCAAGCTTGAAGACTTTTTATATCCTTTCATGCATATTTGACATTTAAATTTCTTCTGGCCACTATGTACCAGCTGGTGTCTTTTTAAATATCTAGACTTAGAAAATTCTTTTACGCATATTTTACATTTGAATTTTGAAGAAGATTCATGCCTTTGGCTGACATTTTGTTGATTAGTAACAGAGCCAGACTCTTGGAGTAAAGTCTTTTTATTACTTTTTGTAAAGAAATGTACCTGTTGAAAAAAAAAATTACAATAAATGCAAGATACCAATTCACACTGATAAGCATTAGTAAATTTAATTACTTTTAATACAAGTATCTGAGGTTCCATCCGAGTTAGAACCCAGGAGGCCATCCTATTGTCCTATAAATAAAAACAAAGTAGAAACTTATATGCTTGTTTCCCTGGTAAAAACTTTGATGGCTAATTTCTTCAATTTCCATGACCGTTGTCTCATTAAAGATCTATACAAATGAATATGTCCAACTTGTTGACACTAATGGTAATCTTAGACAAAGGTTTTATCGCAAATTTCCTAATGGGAATCCAAGACAATGGTTTTATCACAAGTTTCCTAATGGGAATCCTACACAAGGGTTTTATCACAAGTTTCCTAATGGGAATCCTACACAATGGTTTTATCACAAGTTTCCTAATGGGAATCCTACACAAGGGTTTTATCACTAATTTCCTAATGGGAATCCTACACAAGGGTTTTATCACAAGTTTCCTAATGGGAATCCTAGACAAGGGTTTATTATTAAGATAAAAAGTGATTTCCTTTTAGTGTGTGTGTGTATGGGGGGGGGGGGAGGAGAACTCTTGGAGAAAGTTTTGAGCTGCTTTTTTCAAAAGCTATTTTCTTTTTTCAGAAAGTTGCTTTAGTCTGAACTCTAACTCAGGGTCTCAAGCCTCTATGATGGATGGTCAAAACGCTAGTTACTACAGTTCAACATTTTTAGCAAACAACTTAGTTCTCTACACAAGGCTTATCCCCCCTTAGCTTAGTACATATAGACTGTTACGTGCGCATGGTAGTGTGAATGTGAAATGGTGCGAACGGGTGTTGAAAGAGGGGAACCAAAAATGGAGGAATAGAAACTTAATAGTGTTGATAGTGTTCATGAAGATTAAATTAATTTTAAACTATTACGTTGATGTTTTGTGCTGATATATTGTTAAAAGAGTCTCATCATATAACAAAACATAACATAGATCCTATAGTATTACGCTATGTCAAACATATCTTACCTGTTGTTGATTTTCAATGATGTCATCAGGGGTTTGAGGACGAAAGTTGCTTTCGGCAGGATCAGGATTTACAAAAGAAACTGGTTCTTCTGTGTCTTGACTTTCAACTTTTATTTCACTCTTCATTCTCATGGCTGTCCCCAACTGCTGTTGATTAGTTTTTTCTTCTGACTCAGTCTTCTCTAATTTTATCTCATTTTTAAATAAAACAGAAATGTCTGGTTTTACCTCATTTAATGATTTGTCTACTTCTTCAACAGAGGGGTGCATTAGCAGAACTGGTTCATCCCGTTCCTCGGTTTCACTTTTTATCCTACAATTCAGTTTTAATCTGAAGTCTTGTTTAACATCGGTAGAAAATGTTTGCGTCAGTTCTTTAGGTGATTGTGTTAATAAATGTGTTTCGTCTAGTTCTTTTGTTTCACTTTCTATTTCATTTTTCAGTTCATCCGCTAAGCTTTGGTGCGTTGATACTTTAAGTGTTTGTTCATCACTTGGTTGTATTAATCCAAAAGCTGTCTTCAAACCCTTGTCCTCACTTTTTACAAAAAATTCATTTTTCAGTTGAAGTGTGAAGTTTTGTTTCAAGTCAGTTGATGGCTGGTGACTTGGAACTACAGTTTCCTGTGTTTTTTCATTGGATTCATCACTATCAATTTCTATTTTATCCTTCAGATCCAGAATCAAATACTGCTGTGCATCACACATTTTTCACAACTTATAAAATTCTTTGAAGTTTAGGAAATGAACAAATTAATGCTGAAACAAACAAAAAGACAAATATTAAAATGGTGTGTCAAAAAGTAAATAAAATTGTTGTAAGATGAAGAAACTCTTAAATAGTTTAAAACATGAGAACACAATAGTTTTATCTACAAATAAAAAATACCAACCTAAGTAGAATTTTATATTACAAACATATACTATTTATAAAACAAATTAACCAACAAGGTTTGATCATAGCCTAATTATACTTATAAATACATTTACCAAAATTTGACATCAACATAGCCAACTACTAGATCTCTAAATCTACAAATATAAATTCAGCGGTTTGCATAGAAAGTCTTATCATCTTCAGCCTTACAAGTCGAAGTGATATTCTTCAAGGAGTAGTTAAAAAAAGCTTGTGGCATTGTTTGTTTGTTCTGTTTTACATGTTTCGATGTTCTTTCAGAATATTACTTACAGCTTAGCCCTAAACTCGTGCAGGATGGTAGGGGAAGGCACATGGAAGGCTTCAAACCCAGGATTATTGAGACAACTTACTTCATGACTAGGCTGCTTAGAAGCATAAGCACACCCTTTATATCACTATCACATATGTTTGTTTTTGTTTGTTTGTAAAATGTTTTACATGTTTCAGATGTTCCTTCAGAGTTAAAGATAGTTTACTTCCTAGTCCAAACCTCCCGCAGGACGACGGGGGATGGGAGCGGGCAGGGTTTGAACCCTTGACTGTCGATAAATCCGAACGACAGTCCACCGCGCAAACCGCACGACCAGGCAGCCATCCTCCGCACGACCAGGCAGCCATCCTCCACACAACCAGGCAAAATGATTAAAATATCTGAATGAAGTGTGAGCCAGCTTTTATTTTACCTTTAAAAAAATTGTGTGACTGTGTATGGAATTATTATTGATTATGCGTATAGTCAGTGTAGTCTATACTAGTAATAATAATATAAATATAGATCTATCTAATATAGTATATAGATCTAGTCACTAGTCTTAACTCTTATTTATTGAAGTTATTCTATACTACTATAGTATAGTCTATAGAGATCTACTCACTACTGGTCACTAGATTTCACTAGATCTATTTAAATCTATATTTATTAACTTTCATATATTTGATAGTATGATAGACCTATAATTTAGTATAATATATCGATCTAGATTCTATACGATACCTAACCATGATTTAGATTCTAGATCTAGATCTATAAGTAGTATAAGTATAAGTCTTAAGTTATACACAGTGAGTCACAGTGTATAACTATACTATAAGTAAGCTAATTATGAATTCAGAATTGCGTACAGTACATAGATCTAGATATAATTATGATAATACTATTACTACAAAATAAAAACCTACATTGCACTTTTAGTGACTTTTTGCAGTTAATCTAATCTAAAATAACCCTATCTACCTAGGCCTAGGCCCTAGCCTGCTAAGCCTAGCAGTAGGCTGAGTAGCACTAGATCTAGCAGTCAGTGCTAGAAGAACTCGCCGACTCGGTAAAACACAAAAACACTGCTAGTATTATAATAGACTCTTAGTACATAGACACAAAGGAAAAAAACCTTTTCGGCTATAACTTTTCTATACAGACCTTCTAGATCTAGTTCAAAATCTATAACATAATAGGCCTAGATCTATATTTATATAATCTTTGATCTAATATGAATATGGAATATGTATAGATCTAGAGATCTATTCTATTTATAGAATCGATCCCGGGGAACTCTTGTAAAGAACAAAAACACTAACCGGCTGCAGAGGCGCGGAAGAAGAAAAAGTGCAGTCGACCACACTCGGAGATAACAAGGTCAGATCACAAAACAATCCCTGTCGTAGGCCTACAAGTAAAACCAAATACAAGCGACGGCCACGGGGCAAAGACGAAAGACTCATAATAAGTAAAGTAGCAATTATACATAACACTCAACCATAATCTTCAAATACAAAATCTAATAAAATACTCAGAAAGACACAAAGATAAAGCCACATTCCGTATGCTAGGACAAATTTGTACAAATACTTCTTCTTCCCTAGTCAGTAGCCTAGTGCTATTAAAGCATGGAATGGGTTGCCTGGGCTAGCCAGGAAAACCAGTGACTTATCAGAATTTAGGTCATTGGCATGACTAAATGCATCTTCTTTTTTTTTGAATTATAACGTCTGTATTATATAAGATAAAATAGTTAAAGATACTACCTGTTAGATTTAGGACCGAAATTAATACAGAGGGTTTCACTTTTTCAGAAGGGTAAACAAGAAATACTTAAAAAAAAAAAAACAAGGTTCTTTAAGGGAAAGAACCGCTAATTACAGGGTCTAGTTGGAAATATCTTCCTGCCATATAAAACAAAATTAATTAATTAGTACTAAATGATTAACTAATTGGTTAATTTTTAGACTGATTCGGGTATTATCATCGACTATGAATACGTATGCATAATTTCAACTTGATCTGAGAATGTAAAACAGGGAAAAAAGGCGCGCGTGTCAGATCGTAATAAAGGGTTTCAATCCATACACACATCCACATCTCTCATTACAATAGCATTTTATCCCCTTATTTCCAATGAAACAAAATAATTTATCACCAACAATTAATTAGCTAATTGGATGACTTTTTGGGTTGAATTAGCCTATGTCTTACCAGGTTTAATGAATAATTGCGCAAAGTTTTAACTTCATCCGAGAATAGGAAATGGGAGAAAAAACATGTCATATAGGCCTAGATTTCACGTTAGTGTAAACATACTTGGATCATAGGCTTTTTCATTTAAAATTATTAAAAACCAAATAAAAAGTGTGTTCTTTTCGGCAATTGAGTTATCTTCTAATTTTGATAGTAGGCCTAAATGCCTTGAATATAATAATAACACATAGCCTACCAGCAAATAGACTTTCAATAAATTACGTCAGAAAACATGAATCACATATGTTTTCAGTTTTTGCGCTCATTTCAACTTAACACATTGGACTGATATTAGACCGAGACCAATATCTTTATAGTGGGCCTCTACACTGACGTGCGACGTCGCAACATGTGACAACGAGCCATTGGTTAAAAATGTATGTAGGCTAGTGCGGAGGCATTATTTGGATATGCTAGAATGCAATGGATGATTCAAAGAAGGTTGTGCTTTGTTTAAAACTGTATTACTGGCCTCTTAATTGAAGGAATACAATGAAAAACAATGGGACGGCTTAAAGGTTTATGGTTGGGAATGGGGCTTTCTATTGTTTCTTTTGGATGATGCCCCAAAAAATGTCATTGTAATGCTTGCTGTTCCACTGAATAATAATAATGCCGAAAATTAGGAAATGTGGATGAGCCAATTGAACACATAAAGGCAGGATGTTCAGCCTTATCAGAATCTGCATACCTAGGTCGCTATAACCAAGTTGCAAAATGTATACACAAACACTTGGCTTTGATATAAAATTTTATCAATAATCGTCAATAATCAGTAATCCTCCTTATTACAAATACTTGCCATAAGAGGTTCTCGAATATACTGATCACATATTAAACTGGGATAGGCCTATTTTGACTGACAAAACGGTAGATTTTAATCCTGATCTGCTGTTTATTGTTAAAAAAGAAAAAAACCGCTACCATTAAGGATATCGCCGTACCACTGTCTCAAAATGTAAAAAAAAAACTGAAATGGAAAAACAAAGAAAATATGGAAACCTAAGCTTGGAGACTAACAGAATTTATCTAAAATAACAATATACCCCATTGTTATGACAACCAAAGGGATAAGGACAACTGACCTCAGAAAGACTTTGAAGATTCTCGTTGCCTGTCAGAGGGCGGTACTGCTCCAGACCTGCCACATCACCATACGATTCCTCAGTGGACGCCGATAAAGGAACTACAATGAATTTTGTTTCTCTTTAACGAAACTCGACCCTGGCAGCGCCAGAGCATGAAAGCTCGTTCGTTTTTAACATAATAATAATAATAATAATAATAATAATACAAGATTTAGGCTAAACTAACCAGAAATGCGTTGTAGTGGTTATGCGCTTTTGGAATTCAAAGGCCTAAGAAGCGAATGCTCTGTCTGTGTCTGTATAGGGTCAGCCGTTCCATTAGAAGATACAAAGGCCTAAGAAGCGAATGCTCAGTCTGTGTCTGTGTAGGGTCAGCCGTTCCATTAGAACACACAAAGGCCTAAGGAGCGAATGTTGTGTCTGTGTCTGTGTAGGGTCAGCCGTTCCATTAGAACATACAAGGGCCTAAGAATCGAATGCTTTGTCTGTGTTTGTGTAGGGTCAGCCGTTCCATTAGAACATACAAAGGCTTAAGAAGCGAATGTTGTGTCTGTGTCGGGTCAGCCGTTCCATTAGAACATACAAGGGCCACAAAGTGAGTTGTTGGGGTAGAGGTGGTTCACTTAAAAATAGTGTGTGTTTATTGTGGGTCGTTATAATGTTTTAACTGACACAGAAGAGGGCACCTAGCAGCAGGCGGCTTCCGAACGAGACAACTTGAGATCACTTGCAAAGGCAGCGGGGATTCGGGATACACATTTGAGGCCTAAAGAAAATCAACCCCCGGCGGACAATGGATATGCCTGCGATGGAAGTCGCATGTAGGTCGCTTTTTTTTTTTTTTTGTCTACGTAGAGATGTGAAATACTTCATTCCTCGTTAGTCTTAGGACTCGAAGACAAGCTTTACTATAATTATAATACAGAAAGACGAGAGAGCTACAACTGATGGGCCAAAGAAGTGTTTGAACACATTCTATATCAGGGGGTTTCAACCCTAGCGCAGCACGGGTATGTGCTCATATTTATATAAAAAGGGCCTACAGAGCGTTGCGATTGACAATTAAAATAACAATTGGTATCTATTTATTTTGTTTTGTAGCGAGCAAGGGAAAGAACTTATACTTTACAGATGTAGTGGCATTTGCGGAATTATCCCCCTTTGAACCACGATTCGCAAAAGTTCGCATTCTTTCTGTTAAACATTTATATTATATTTTTGGTATTTTTCCAAAACTCCACAATGCTTCATGATGAGGGCTCGTGATAAGTACGTTCACAATAAATTGTTTTGGAAACAACATAAAACGATGTGCTGTAAGCGAATGTTATACTTTGTTGATGAAGGACATTGCTATCCCTTGAATGTGGATAAGCTGATCTGCTACTTTTCACGCTGCTTCATGTGCAAGTTTTGCTTGTTTTGTTTTACAGGTTTTTTTTTTTAAATGTTCCTTTCAAAATTTAAGGTTATTACATCTTAGCCAATACGTCCCAAATGACCCAGGGGGGGGGGGCAGATACAAATCATATGGCAAACTAGTTGTGGGCCATATAGTATGGTAATGTCACAATCGGTCAACTCCTGGCCTGGAAACACATCAACTGGCGTAACTGGGGTGCGATGTTTAATTTAATTTTAATATTTAAAATTACTTGCACATCTTTAATAGTTGTCAGCATCGGAATATGAGTCTACTATCTATATAATATATAGTCTAGTGCTGGTAAAAATAACTAGATGTAGATCTTATTTTCTTATCTTATAGATTAGTGACATTACTTCAAAAGAGACGATAATTAGGCATACATCCTACGCATTTCATGTATCAACCTAGTAACAGATGCATTCACAAATTGAGAAAACAACGGGATAAATATAATAGACAGATTTGATGGTGGTCTATTCAATCCGAGCTCAAAGCAAAATCACAAATAAAATCAGCAGTAATCAGGGACTTGCTATTTGCTGACGACAGTGTCCTAAATGCCTGCTCTGAAAATGATCTGCAGAGCATCGTCAGTGACTTCTCAACAGCATGCTCAGACTTCGGCCATTAACACAAAAAAAGACTGAAGTCTTATATTTGCCTGCTCCAGGGAAAGCCTACTCGGATCCAAGCATCAAGATAAATGGACATGATATAAACGCAGTGGACAGATTCACATATCTTGGTATGGCAGCCTGTTTAAAAACGTCTGGAGCAGTCGTGGTATCACCACAAATACAAAGCTATGGATCTATCGAGCTGTCATCCTCCCAACATTGCTCTATGCCTCAGAAACGTGGATAGTGTACAGAAAACATGCAAAGAAACTGAACCACTTCCACATGTCAAATGGCAAGACAAAATACAGATACTGAAGTCCTTCGAAGAGCGGGTTTGCAAAGCATCCACACAATCCTGATGCAGTCCCAGCTGCGATGGGCAGGTCACGTCTACAGAATGGAAGACCGCCGCATCCCTAAACGACTCTTGTATGGCCAACTAAGCGAAAGAAAGCGCTCGCAAGGTGGTCAAAGAAAACGCTTCAGGGACACCCTCAAAGCTTCTCTGAAGGCGTTCAGCATAGATCCAGACACCTGGGAGACAGAAGCACGTGACAGAGCATCATGGCGTCGCACTGTGAAAACTGGCACACAGGTTGCTGAGGAAAAGAGAACAACGCTGGCAGAAGAAAAACGCCAGAGAAGAAAAGCAAGGCCAATGACACTAGCTCCAACTGGAATAACCTGCCCAGTGTGCAGCCGAACATTCCGGGCTCAAACAGGTCTCACCAGCCACACGAGGAGGCACAAAACCCCAATGCAAAGCCCACAGCCCCTTGGATGACAAAGTGGTCTTCATCGAACCACGATGGATGAACTATATATCAACCTAGTAAAGCATGTTAATCAGTGACTTAAACCCTAAGTCATTGATTTTCTTGGGTGCTTCAGGCAACCGAGGCCATTCCACTCTCTTATGACATTAAGACTCGAGAAGAAAGAGCACTTGTACGAATTTGTCCTCGCATATGGAGTAAGAAATGCGTCTCTAAATCTGTGTCTTTCTGAATATTGTACAAGATTTTGTTTGTGTATTTGAAAATTACAGCTCAGTGTTTTATGTATTATTGCTACTTTACTTTGTATTTTTCTGTCTTGAAGTCTATCTAAATTTAGTGATCTTACTAATGAATACTAATCAAATGTGAATATTCGTTTGTTATAAATCCCACTGCTCTATTTAGCGTTTGTTCTAGTTTCTATATGTTTTCTTGAGTAGAGAGGTTCCAAAGAGAGGATCCTTATTTTAGTATCGGCCGAACTAAGTTAAATAGCGTTTTAGTTTTATGTTATTGTTCGATTTGTATAAATATCTTTTAGTAACCCCCCAGTGCTTTTTTGAGTCTTTATTAAGTCATCAATATGTGGATTCCATGATAGTTTTTTTTTTCATTTATTATATCAACTAATCCAGGTTTTTTGAGGTTTTAGTTTGTTACTGGTTTACCATGAATAAGATATAAGTATTTATTTGTTTTAGTTTTTTTTTTGTTATTCTTATAACTGACATTTTTCTGGGTGGAAAGACATGCTCCATTTGATTCCCATTTCTGTAATTCATCTAATTTCTTTTTGTAAAAATTTCTGTATCCTGTGTTGTTTTTATTTCTCTATTTAGGCGGCATTTAGGCCTACTATGTAATTGTCTGCAAATAATCTGGCTTTTGTTCCTGAACTAATGCGATTTGGTAAATAATTTATGTAAATTAAAAATATAAGCAGTGGACCTCAGACTTGAGGTATACATGAGCTTACTGTTATTGGTATGGGTTCAGAGCCTTTTATTATTACAGTTTTTTCTCTCCCTATAAGGAAACCCTGAATTGATGTAATGAATTAGCAAGCTATGGTATTGAACTTTGTCAGATGCCTTACAAAAGTCTTATAAATGACATATTTGTTCATTATTATCTAATTCCAGATAGACTGATACATAAAACACTGAACCATACTCTTCAAACACAAAATTTAATAAAATACTTAGAAAGACACAAAGATAAAGGCATATTCCTCGTCCCATATGCTAGGACCAATTTGTACAAATGCTCCTTCTTCCCTAGTGCTATTAGAGCATGGAATGGGTTGGCTGAGCTAGCCAGCAAAACCAGTGACTTGGCAGAATTTAAGTCATTGGTTAATATGCATGACTGAATGCATGACGCCTAGGACGTAATCATCTTCTGTTTTGAAGTAACGTCTGTATTATGTAAGATAAGACAGAGTTAGTTGATATTAGCTTTGTAAAAATACCTTTAAAAACTGAAATAGCTACGTTATTATTTTATTTTCGAAGTGTCACAGTATATATAGTATACTATTTGTAAAATGCGAATGGTATTTAGAAATTTCTTAAAAATGTGTTTTCCTCATCTTTTCGAAGGGTTTACGGCACATAGAACGCCGTGATACCAAAGAGAAAGTCTTGTCCTGCGTACATAACCCTACAGCTAGATTAGAATCCCAAGCTCATACAGCAATAGTAAATGTCTTAGAAACGGAGAAAAAAGTATGTCCCAGAGAGTGCGATATATAGCCTTATAGGCCAAATGATATTGATAAATATAATGAATTATAATGCGACTCCACTGAACTAAAGGCTACAGGCCTCATTGCAAATAACCGTCTTATAACTAAGAATAATAAAAATTATTTAAAATTAAATTAACGCAAATAGAACCAAAGGAACTTTCAGTTTATCATCGCTCTGACGGTGGTATTTATTTTAATCTTCGTAGACTATATTCACCACTGCGCAGGTCTCTCGCGATATTGCCAGATTACATGAATAAAAACAACAAAAAAAAAACAACAACATTGTCATTACTTGAGATACTTCGAATTACATTTTAATTATGTTTAAAATTTCTTATTTATTCAATGTCGTCATTGAACAAAATCGTTTTCATTTAAAATAAATCAGATAAAATTTTGATAAATGCTTCAGGGAAGTTATAAGTTATACTTTACTAGTTTAAGCCAATTAAGGTCAATATTAAAATATACTAGGGCTTGGCATATATGTAAGTACTTTATGCATTAAAAGATCTAATTATAGACATATTTATTATTTTTATATTATAATAATTATGTCTAAGCTAAGTATGATAAGTATTACCAATATATAAATTTGTTGATTTATTTTATTGGTGTTATTACCACCTTTTAAAAATAATTCTGTCGTAAGAAAAAAAAATCTGGGTATGTACACAAATGTATTTTTCGTTTCGGAATACATAACACAAGAAGGTGTGTCTCGATATCTATTCTGTTCTATTGTCTTTATTGTAGACAACATAAGATCTTGAATCTAGTGACTTGATCTAGGAGTCTAGGTATTCAATATTCTTGTAGTTGATATAGTATAATATAGTCAGATCTAGATTTGGGTAGATATAGTTTGTAGACTCTAGTAACTAAGTAATTAGTAAGTAAACAATATTGAATTGATTATTCATATTCACATATTTCACATATTCTCATATTGTAATATTGTGTTGTCATTTTGTCTTCTAAGAGTTAAGTCTGACTTCAGACTAAGAGTAGTAAGAGTCAGTAAGAGTAAGAGTCGCCTTAGTATTAGATCTAGTAAGACTCTAAGACTAGGCTACCTTTCCTAATCAAGGCCAAGGCTAATCTAACCCTCTAAGTCTAGACTAGGTCTAAGAGTAAGACTAAGACTACTAAGAGTAAGAGTCTAACTCTAGTCACTAGTCTCTAGTTCTAGCCTAGGCAGTCTTAGAGTTAGTCTAGGCTCTCTAGGCTCTAGGCATGATCTAGCCAATCTAGGCGACCTAGTCAATCTAAATCTAGACTTTTTATTTAGTCACTTTCACTTTATTCTAGACTCTAGACTAATAAGTACTAATCTAGACTGACTCTATGAAGTCTATGACTAGAATGACTATAATAGTATTTATAATATTATATATAATAATTCTAGATCATGATGTAGACTGTAGATGAATAGATTATACTAGAGACTAGAGATCTAGTAGTAAGTAGATTGGAGATTCTAGAATCATAGAATGTGACATGTCTTAGAGTCTAGATCTATGAATATATTTTATTATATGATGATATATTTATATTAAATAATATTATTATAGTTTTGTTTGTAAAATGTTTTACATGTTTCGGATGTTCCTTCAGAGTTGAAGATAGTTTACTTCTTAGTCCCAATCTCCCGCAGGACGACGGGGGATGGGAGCGGGCAGGGTTTGAACCCGGGACCATCAATAAATATATTGGTCTATACTTATACTTATAGACTCTTACTCTATACCCTAACCCTAGGTCTAGAGTACCCTAGAGTTTAGATCTAGAATCTAGATATAGATCTATATACTTTTTGTTGTATTAGAATATATAATACTAAATGTAGGTCTAGAGTCTAGTTCTAGTTAAGTACTGCCAGTACTGGTTCTAGACTAGTCTTAGAATTTAGATATTATATATTTTTTTTATAATGATATTTAAATATATTAGATCTAGTCCATCTAAGTCATTTATAAATCTAGATTCTATTAATAATTGGCTTACTGTTATGTCTATATTAGTATATATATTACAGATCTAGAGTGAGTACTGTATGACTATATTTCTATATTAAAAAAAAAGTAAAGGTCATCTGTTTCTTTTGCCAACGGTTAAAAAGCATGTGGTCATCACAATGACCAACCCGTCTTTACTTTTCCCAACTAAAGTCAGGTACCCATTAGAGTTGGGTGGATTCAGGGGCACCCTAAAAATGCTGAAATTCAAAAATTCGAACCCAGAATCCCAGAAGCCAAGCACTAACCACTCAGCAACTGCTCCCCCCATGACTGTATTAAATTAGTAAATATTATAGTTGATTTAGACTTTATTTAAATTACTACTTAAAGTCTTTACTAAATTCTAGATCTAGACTTTAAAAAATATATATTAATATCAGACTATATTTATAGAATCTAGCTAAACTTTTACTGAACCTTGCATTAAGTTTTAAAATGGAAATACTAATGGTTTTGACAATTTTTGATATAAATTCTAGATCTAATATGTGTTATCATTTACACACAATGAATATACATTTATATATATACATTATTCTTTTTCATTTTATTTTCAATAGTAACTTAGTAATTGAATAATTGATTTTTTAAAATGTAATTTTTCTGCGCCTATGTGACCACGTTGTAATCAGTCGGATGCACAGCCTATTTACCTTTTTTTGGCGGTAAGGATGTGGATGGAAATTATAGTTTTTTTTTCCCATAGATAGGATGATTATTATTATTTTTTTTTGTACTTAGTACTTACTTAGGTCCTCCCGCGCCGTTCGGCGCATTGGGCAGCAAGCTGTCTCCATAAAGATCTGTCACTGGCAATGTCTGAAGTCTCCTATATAGTTTTAAAAAAAAACAACGAACTTTTAAATTTTAAAACTCTTCAACTTGATTTGTTATGACTTGTTCTTCCTCAGTTTTTTTTTTTCAATTGGAAGTGTGAAGATCAAACTTTAAACTCAAGTGTTGTGGACTAGTATGCCCAGTCTTGTTGGCGGACAAGACATGAATGGCTTTGGTTATGACAGAGGTGGTCCCAGAATGAATGGGATCTCAACTAAGTAAGCATACTTGATCACTGAAACAGTTCAACCTTTTCTTTTCATATTTCTCATCCATGGGCTCTAGAGCTTTAGTTAACTCAGTCATAGTCTTGTAATGTATGTTTCAAGGTCTCATAGTTTGAGAAGCTACTCTTACTCACATATCAAGATCTTATAGGTTGCATGAATATGTTGTTTACAATTGAGCAGCTCCCAGCAAATATGATAACTTGCTCATGGATAAACTTTGGAATGTCCATAGTACTAAGATAAGTTTTGAGTTATTTCTGAGGAGCTGTAGATATAATAAACAAGGGAAGACAAGAATCGGGGTCATTCAGTTTTCAAATAAGTTTACTGTGTCTACTTTTGTGAGTCTATTAGGGAAATTAACTTAAATTGTGTATTTTTAATATGTTTTCAATATTTTTGCAATACCAAGTTGAGGAAAAAAAAAGTGTTTTATTTCGTACAGAGGATTTCTGTTTCTTCACTAAACTCTTTCAGTGCAGCATTACTATCAGCGAGTAACTTGGTATATAATATTAATTTCACTACCTTTTTTATGTTAAACTTTAATGTGTAGTATTGTGATTTTTCAATATTTATGGATTAAATCTTTAATTGAAAGCTTAAATCTTTCAGAATATTGATTTTTTAATGAATTTTTAAAAATATTTCCTTTTCCGTGCTCAGTTTAAAATTAATGGAAAAAAAAATTCTTGAATAATTTTATTTATTATACTTTTGTAGCCAATTTATTTTCTTTTAAAATTAAAATAAGATCAAATATGTTTTTTAATAAAATAAAATTTAAGTAACTCTACCCCCCCCCCCCCCCCCCCAAATTTTGTTCATCCTGGAAAACATTTTTTTTTCGATCAAAATAATTCACACTGAAAGAATTAAATGGGTAGTCTGGCAGTACGGTTGTGTTTGGATGATCAGACATTGTATATTTAATTAGAATAACACAGTCGCACTGTAGCGGTCTTATAAATCAAAAATATATACTATACATAAGCTAGAGACAGCGATATCCCATTCCAATAGGGAAAGTATTTAAAATAAACCTATTTTTAAATAAGTTTACTTTAGCATCAGACCATAAATAGGGCTACATCACCAGTTTGTTTAGAGGTTATATACTCACAGCAAACTTAGCTTTCCAAAAGAAAATCTCACAGGCTAACAAGTTATTTTAATTAATGATAGGATTAAAGAATAAGAAAATTAGCATTTTCATGATGATAAAAAAAATAAGGGAGAAAGGAGAATAATAAAGATAACAACTGTCAGGCTCATCTTTTTATTTTTCTCTTTTTAGGCCTTACATACTGATAATTCTTTAGTGTCACCAAACATGAGTCATAGACTGAATAACATTTGAATGATTATGAAATACTTTTATAAGTGGTCGAAATGGTCTTTGATTAATTTTTAGTAAAATTAAAAATTTAATGTAACATATATTATTTATTTATTTTTCACATTCAATGTTTATATATTAATTAATATATTGCCTGGGGTGTAAGGCAGCAACCATAACTCTTCAATAGACTCAATTTTGAGTGGCTCCTCTAACTGAGTGGAATCTGTGCATTATTGAACAGTTATAATGAACAATGGAATATTTTCTTGCAATTTGGTTTATAAAAAGGAAATGAAGGGTCCCCCCTAACAGTGGACCTTATGTAATTGAAACCTCATCATTTCACTTGTGAACAAGATTATTGTGTGTCTGGTACATCTGCCAACTTTATTAAATGTCAGGTTTTCAGTGATAGTCAGAAATATTAAACCATAACATTATAAGCAATTTAAACATATACTGGATATATTTTAAAGAAAATGTTTGAATTGGGCAAGTTAGTAGTTGACTTTAAGACATTAATGCCCTACAACATACACTGCATTTTACACTTTCCACAATATATTTCATTGACATTCTAACTAATTGTTTATTATTGTTTTTTTTTTTTTTAGAAACCTTTATTGTAACAAATAATTGTTACTTATTAAAATTTTAAAACATGTGTGGTTGGTTCTCTTTACATTTTTCAAAAAAATATTTTTTAATTTTTTTTTTAGTGGAGGATTAGACCACTACAGAGATGACATTGGAAGGTATGTAGAACAATGTTTTAAATTTTGTTGTACCTTTTTTAGCCACATTCGGAAAATGGTTACGTCTGTACTGGATGTGGCAAAATATGTAGGTCGCACCTGGGTCTGCATAGGCACGGAAAATTTTGCATACATGTCTTGACACTCTATGAAGACTAGCTTGTGAAAAAATATTGCTTCTATGTACTTTTCTATTGATTTCTACTCGAACCTAACAGTTCATTGTTGTAGGAGTCTCTTGTGGATTTACAAAGTCAAGATTTACCTTGTTAGAGTCTTACATTAGATCAAAGGTAGAAAATGGTAACTGAATTAAACTTTTTTTTTTTTTTTTTGAAATCACAATTTCTGAATAAATTATTTTAATACAGGTAAAGTTTACTGTGTGTAAGAAGGGGTTATGGAAGGAGGACTCCCCGAGGGAGTAGAATTTTAAAGTAGAATTTCTTGACCTTAAAAGGAAGCTGTCCTTTCAAGTCTGGTTAACTCTACGTGAAATCAAAGTCTGGGTAGAATAACAAGTGTTGAATAATATTTACGAATGCTTAAAGTTTTCAAGTCTTATTGTTGTCAACTTTTTATTATCCACTAAACGGAAATTTCCATTAACTTTTGTTTTAAAATTTCTTTATGATAGATCATTTCATTAAATTCTTGATTAAATTGATCTTTAAAGCCTAAGGTACTCTGGGGAACTTCCGGGTAATAAAAATTATATTGTATTTTTCTTACTTCTGAAAGTCAGTTAAATTTTTTTTTACATATGGTTACCCCATGCAAAGGCAATCAATTATGAAAAAAGAACAGTGTCCGTTTGTTAGGCCTATATTTTGTTCTGCTTTATATGTATTGACTTTTTGTTAGCTTGTATTGACTTAAGTCTGTCAATGTCTATGAGTATATGTCACGTGATTGCTTTCCATTAGTTGACTTTGTGTAGTTTTAGTATTTCGTATATATATCTTAGTATTCTGGCCCCCAGACCTGCTGATAATGTAAAGCAGTTAGCGCAGTCCGTCTACAGTCTACTCACCAGAGGCGTGGTGAGAAGGGAGGAGCAAGGGGGGCACGATACCCCGGGCGCTACCCGCAAGGGAGGGGGTGCCACACTCAGAGAGGCGCCTATATTTGTACGTGATGTTCATGGCAAATGGGGGAGTGGGGCGCCAAAAAATACCTTGCCCCGGGCGCACGTTTTTGCTCACTACGCCTCTGCTACTCCCAACAGCGAGTGGAGTGACCACTTGTCATTGAGATTGTCAGCGTATTAAACTCAAGGCCTACAATTCCACATTCTATGAATACTTATAAGTATCAGCACAACTCGAGGTATAGAAAATGCCAGCAACGAAAAAATAAATGTGAAAAAAAAAAAAAAAACAACTTCTGTTCCATTCACCAGAAGCGACCTTAGGGGGTGGCAAGTGAGCAACCGCCCAAGGCCCCCCGCGACCGGGGGGGGCAAAAAGCATAAATTATTACCTTGTTTGTTGATTTTTCCGTGCAAAATGTTTCTGAACCAGTAGTTACGTTGATTAAAATTAATCAATGTCAGAGGACTGGGGACAAAATCATGCAAGCCAAATCCTACCCGCAGAACGAGTACATAGTTAAACGGTCAATAGTACAGTACCAACGTAAGGTACTATGTTTGGTAACAAAAAGACCATCGAGGCAGTAGAGCCGGGCGAATCTGTTAGCGTGATGTGGTATTGTATAAATATTCTACGCTTATGGCTCCTAGGCCCGCGTATATATACTCACCCGGGGCCCCGCGAGTGTAACTCGCCCCGGGCCCCGCGTACTCTGCATTCACAGAAAGGGGGGGGGGAAGCTATAGGGCGTCCTTTGAGATTTTAGTATTGCCTTGAACCGTGACGGTCGCCCCCTTCCCAGTTTAGTAATCCCTGCTCCACACTACGCCGCCCCTGTAACTGGCTGTCGGTGTTACATTTTCCCCTTAAAACAAATCCGGAAGGTGTACATGGTCTTAAAACACACCAGAATGTTATCACGTTATCAGAGTACCCCCCCCCCTCTTCGTGTCACCTTTTAGCTGCATGGGCGACATACTTCATTTGCCTTTTAACCCTGATGACACGTCAATACAAAACGTATCTCTATAGACTTATTGTTCTGGTTCACATTTGGGGGAGGGGGGGGGGAAACCTTTAACTCTGCCTTCTTCCTGGTTTTGTCTGCCGGAGAGACTGTCTGTTAAGAAAGACAACGGGTAAAGAATGGATTCGTGTTACAGCGCCACAGTGCCAGGAATTTGGTTGTAAAGGCTGGGAAAAGGCTGTTGACAACAGGCCTCCAAGAAGCCTCAGTAAATCTTAGTAGCGGGGGGGGGGGGGTCAGATTCATTAGGATTATGTCAATGGACTGGAATAAAGGCTATTGTGATGAACGACCCAGTGCCGCCCGGAAATTAGATAATTAGAATCATGGGTTCAAGCAGAGTGTCTTAGGCTACTGCAACCTATGCGGCCGTAATGGGCCCCGCGCTAATTCTAGGTGTATATTATTAAATTTAAACCATTCTAACTTATGTTACATGGTTCCCGCGGCCTCTTGATTTTTTCACGGGCTCATGGAAATCATAATGGGGTGTCGTTGAATTACTTCAGGTCAACAATTCACGAAGATAGATTGAACAATTGGGCAATACTTGCTATTGCCTTTGAGCGTGATCTATGTAGGAAACAGAATTTCGATGATATACTGTTGTGACTTCGCAACACGCAAGGCTCGGCTCGTAAAGTAAAATCATATCGTGATATTGTACTTAATACAGAATGAATAAAATGCAAAGACCAATTTATTTTTTTATACAAAATCTTAATTTTCACTTGTTATCCTTATCCCTGCCCAGACTGAGCCCTGCGCAATCCGTTTCATAGAGCCCTGCAATTGTTAGGGCCGTCTCTGAGTTCAAGTGAGAACACACACTCGAAAGGAAAAGCTGAACTGATATCGATGCGAACTAAAAGTGTACATAGTAAAAAATTAAAGCACCCCTTTCAGACCTTGCGATCTATGGCGTGGATGATGTATAGGTCATCTGTTTCCTTGACCGACGGTTAAGGAGGGTCTCGTGTGGTCAGCACAACAGCCTTTACTTTTTTTTTTTTGCTTGGTCTGGGCGGATTTCTTGTTCTCGTCTGCTAATTGCTGAGCGTGAATGTTTCCGGTGTCTTCTTAAGATGTGACAGTTGGGCGATGAACTTGTGACATGTCACATTTCTGATGGGATGAACGTCAAGTGGAAATTTGGTGTGTAAAAGAGTTACCGCCCTTGACAAGTCATGGGCAGCAGTGTTTCCTTGGTCTGTTTCTTCATTTTCAGAGGCGTAGCTAGGAATTTGCCATCATTTGGGGGCCCGGGGTGCTTGACATCTTTGTGTATCATTTAATATTCAATGTAAAAAAAACGCTCATTTGGGGGCCTCGCTCACGGGGGGGGGGGGGGCCTGGGAGTTTTCAAATTATCCCCTCCCTCCCCCACCCTAGCTACGCCAATGTTCATTTTATTACTTTTGACTTGCGAGCTGTGAAGATGCGCGCAATTATAATCTGCCAGTAAATTAACCTGTGCGTAGAATTCCTCCTTAAGACCACAATATTAAGCATTCATTCTAATGTCGTAAATTCTAAATTGTATTTTCGGTAGAGCCATAAGTTTCTGTTGCACCCAGTCGAGCACGATAGACAATAATGTCATCGGACTTGCATTTTTTTTTTTACAAAACTTTTATCAACGCTGTCTGTCTGGTAAAAAGTGTGTACACGTTATTTCTCTCACACCCATTCTCGGATCAAGTTGAAACTTTGCAACTCAATTCAGTGGCGTAGACAATACACGAATCAATAAAAAAAATTAACCAATTGTTAAATTAATTACTGGTTATTAATTATTTTCTTTAAAACCAACAAGGGAAAATAATCCTTCAGTATTCACAGATATGGTTAAATATGTCGAATGTTTTCGAATGTGTTTCGTGTGTGAATGTTGCTCGCATTTGCATCTATAATGTTATTGTTACAGTAGTTACAGTAGTTACGCTGAGGTTGTCAGTTTTAGTCAAACTGAATTTCCATTTGATTGGATCAATAAAAAATTATCTTATCTTAAATTATTATACACTATTTTCTCCCATTCTCGAATTAGGTTGAAACTTCAAACAATTATTTATTGTACCTAACAAAACGAGAATCAGTTACAAAATTAACCAATTAGTAAGTTAATTATTGGTAATTATTTAATTAATTTGATATCAAAGAAGGGAAATAACTTCTTCATTCTTGATATAGTTGTAAGCGCAGAGTTCTTCCCCTTAGATAAGCTTTGCTTTTTTTTTAAAGATTTTCCTTTGAAATTCTTGTTTTTATTTTTGAAATACGAACGTGGAAAAATAAATCATATATCTCCTTAGTTTGTTGGATCGTTGGGGCACTTCATAGGATCTGTCGACCGTCTTTCTCCATTCCTCTTTGTATTTCGCCTTAACTAGAGGAGACCTTTCTGTGACACGCCGGCCATTCTTTGATGTTGTCTTCCAATCGCTTTCTCTTCTTCTTCTCTTCTCTGCGCTGTTCCCTGCTCTCCTTGTGAGCCAGCTTAACGTTCCTGAAGGCCATAGATTTGTATTCTAAAATATTGATTTCATCTGATCCTGTCTTTTAAATTGCAGCCGTTTCTTCAAAGAAGGTGATGATTGCGTCCTACGCGACGGATGGCTGCCTGGTCGTGCCGTTTGCGCGCTGGACTGTCGATCGGACTTATCGATGGTCTCTGGTTCAAACCCTGCCCGCTCCCATCCCCCCGTCGTCCTGCGGGAGGTTTGGACTAGGAAGTAAATTATCTTCAACTCTGAAGGAACAGCCGAAACATGGTTGAAGAAACATCCGAACCATGGAAAACAAACAAAAAACTACGTGTCCTGTGTCAATCTAGTCGTGCCTGTTACAGACTAAAACTCTATTAAGTCATTGGTTTTCTTGGCTGATTCTGGCAAACTGTTCAATGCTCTAATGGCACTAGTAAAGTTCCCCGTTTCAGACCTTGCGATCTATAGGTCACAATGATGTTTAAGTCATCGGTTTCTTTGGTCAACGGCTTATAACCGGCACAACGACCAACTTAAATCAGGTGCCCATT
The DNA here is from genome assembly GCF_947242115.1 of Biomphalaria glabrata. Lineage (NCBI taxonomy): Eukaryota > Metazoa > Mollusca > Gastropoda > Planorbidae > Biomphalaria > Biomphalaria glabrata. Next base: position 4,099,814 of record NC_074720.1, read on the forward strand.
AGAGTTGGGTGGACTCAAGGGCGCCCTAAAAATACCGAAATTCAAAATTCCACTCTTCACCGAGATGGTTCGGAAGCCAAGCGCTTAGCCACTTAGCCACCACAATAGGCACTAGCGAAGAAGAATACTCGGGCACGACATGGCCTAAATTGTGCCGATGTGCCAAAAACTCACAACTCACTCGAAGAAGAATACTTGTGTACATTTCTCCTAGTATAAAAGTAATAAAAAAATACTTTTATATTCATAACATAGTTTGACTATGTTTGTCATCAAATTTGTTTGATTCATATATCAAGACCTCAAGAGTACATTCCCCTAGCATTGTACGTCTCAGTGTTGGATACCACATTTTACTGCCTCGATAAAAACAACTAGACAGTTGCTTTGAAATGAGCGAAATGGGTGTTTCTTGTTTTATTTTTTGCTCTGAGTCATTGATTCAGTCGTGCTTCTGACACCATTTTGTGAATATCTGTTTTAAAGCCCGCTGCACTTAAATATTATTTACTATTCACTTTGAAGTTTGAACGCATTGACAGGTTTATTGCGAAACTCCGAAACTACCTCTTGATGGCTGACCGGGGAAAAAGGTGTCGTCTGATACTGGAGTCGAACATACCCGGATGTAAATAAAGAGAATTTCTTTTTGGAAGAAGGAAGGCGGCCTCACGTGTGCGTTGACTTTCATGCAAACACTGGCACTCTATTTTTACAAAGCTTATGTGAACTCACTATGTTTGTCCTGCCTGTGTGTCTGGCCAAAAGCTTGTACACGTTATTTCTCCTACACCCCAATATCGGATCAAGATGAAATTTTGTACAATTTTTTCTTTTACCTGGCAACATAAGAATCAATAAAAAAAAAACCAATTAGGTAATGAATTAACTATTGATAATAAATTACTTAGTTTGGTATCTCAAAAAGGGAAATAAATAGTACTTGACTGAAGTTGTGGTCTAAGCTGAATTAGTCCGCTTTATATTAGGCTGCCGTCTGAGGCCTAGTTAACACAAACATGAAACAGAAACAAATATAACTCTACAATCTTCCATGTTCATAGACCCTTCGTTAGCAGAGTGGTTGAGAAGTCTGAGAAGGCTTTAGCCGACAAGTTCGAATTCAGGTCGTTCCTTTTTTATAAAAATACATCTAAAAAGCGATCACCCTGTTCTTTCTACCCATTCCCAACTGGCCCAGATCAGTGATAGGATCATAGCGTAATGAGAACGCTAAAAGCATGAAATTGCTTTAAACAAAAACATTTGGTAAAAAAATATTTCAAATTTTTAATCGCACAGATTTTTTTTTTATTATTGTTAGTCTAGATCTAAAGACAAATTTAATTACATGACTGATCCAAAAGTATTTTTTTTTTGTTTTGCTTGTTAAAATTTCACTTTCTGAAAAAATGACTTCATCTTTATTAAAAAAAAAGGTCAGTTTTAGCCTTAAGTAGATCTGGACAGGCGATATATACCTACGCCACTTGGGAATGACCGTTGAATGAGTGGGTGGAAAGAAAAAATAGATTTTTGTTTGGATTCATTCATGTAAATGTACGCCGAATAAATGCTAATCTCTTTGTGTATCTATTGATCACCCAACAAAGTGTGTTCGCGAAAGACTTACCGTGTTCTGGAATAGCCCGGTAGTAAATTTAGTAAGTCATCGACCCTAGCTCGCCTCGAGTGGCAACATTGGATTAGGTCTGACTTAATTTAGTCACTATAGTACAAGTGTACTTTTAAGTTTGTTCACTTTGGTGTTCCCCAGTGTTCACATTTTGTGGTATAATGGACTTAAAGAATGTTACAGTGTCTTGTGGATACTGTTTGAGCCAGGCCTAGTACAGTTGACATGTCTCTGGGCCAGCGTAGCATTAGTAAGGTATCCATTCTGTTTAAATAAACTGTGCTGTTGACGGCCGTTGACTTGTAGAAATAAAAAAATTGCTGGTAGACAACTAAGCCGCTGTAGGCGTATTAGATTTTAACTAATTAGGGACACCCTCAAAGCTTCTTTGAAGGCGTTCAGCATAGACCCAGCCACCTGGGAGACAGAGGCGCATGGCAGAGCGTCATGGCGTCGGGCTGTGAAAACTGGCGCACAGGTTGCTGAGGAAAAAAGAACAACGCTGGCAGAAGAAAACGCCAGAGAAGAAAAGCAAGGCCCACGACTCTATGTCCAGCTGGAATAACCTGCCGAGTGTGCAGCCGAACATTCCGGGCTCACATAGGTCTCACCAGCCACACGAAGAGGCATAGAACCCCAGTGCAAAGCCCTCAGCCCCCAGGATGACAAAGTGGTCATCATCGAACCACGATGGACGAACTATAGATAGATAGATAGATTTTAACTAGCAATGACTTGAATAAATTCTTTGTGAACAATGTTATATGTAACTTCTATTACAATATAGACAAACCCAACTCGAGGCAAGCAAATTCAACTTGAGGGGAAATGAAATGCATGTAGCAGACATTAGTAATAAATAATAATGCACAATGGTATTCAAAACAAATTCTAACTTACTACAAAAAAACACGTCTTTTCAGTATGGCGTTTTGGAGTCGTCTGTCCTACCAAAGACAGCAGACGCCAATGCCGCTCATCTTGCATCATTCACACTGCATAGCTAACCTCTTCCCACCGTCACCATGGAAATACACACACACACACAGGCACTCCATAACAACTTGCCAACTTGACTTCTCACCATCTGTTATCAACAAACTATTAGTCACAGTTTGATAGCATTACTGGGAACTCAACCCTTTACCTCGGATCGGTTAATTTAGATTCTAAGCGCTGTATCGACCACAGCCACCTCAGTATACAGTTATTTCTTTTTTTATACCTTTAGTGGAAGAAAACATAGTTTCTCTCATTTAAAGAGAAATGAGTCTGGAATCGTATTTACATGTGCAAATTTCAGAAAATCTACACATTTATTTTATTTTCAGTGCATTTTTTTGCCGTATATTTGAAATATATGCAATTTGATTTTGTTTTGTTTTTTACAATGCTAATATCAACACATAGTCTGTCTGTCTGTCTATTTGTATATTAAAAAGTTTGAACATGTTTTTCTCTCCCATTACCCATTCTCTGATCAAGTTAAAACTTTGCACAATTATTCATTGAACCTGACAAGACATGAATCAATTAAAAAAAAAAACAGTTTGTTTATTAATTGTTGGTAATGAATTATTTTTAATTATTTTGTTTGACTTCGAAACAAGGGAAACAGATGCTACTTAATGAGAAATTTTCTCCCACTTCCCATTCTCGGATCAAGTTGAAATAGTGCAAAATTATTCATAGTCGATAACAATACAATAATCAATCCCAAAAAATTAACCAATCAATTAATCATTTAGTTCTAATTTATTTTGTTAATTTTAAGATAAGTGTCAGCAATTAGCGGTTTTTCCCCCTTAGATAAGCTTTGGTTTTAAAAGTATTCTTTTTTTTTCTTCTATTGCTTGTTTTTATTTCGTCTTATAAACACTAAGTTCTACAACTCGGATCAAAGAGGTAGGCAGACATTTTGACCGTGCTGCTTTAACTATTGAAACCTTCACCGCGGGCCACCAAATATTGTCTCACCGAGCGGGTTGTGGGCCCCGGGCTGCTTGTTGCAGATCTCTGACTTAGATATTTAGGTGACGTATTACGTAGCTTTGTCAGGGATAAGCTTTAAATGTATAAAATGTACTTTTGGAATCCCGCGTGTAGGATTACATTTGGATAGTCATTTATTTCTGGGTGCTCCTTGTATAAGACTAAAAATTTCGTGATTCTTTCTTGGTTTGCTCTTTCAAACACAGGTGAAAGACTTCTCTCCCTTTGTTTTATCTGATAGTTGTCAATGGTCGACGTTGTTTACTTTTCCCGGCGTGCTCATTGTCACGTGATCGTGAGAAGCAGAAGTCAAGACGCATTCTGGAGTTGCGAGCGGGAGGGAAACAAGGAAGCTTCTCGTGGTGCATAAAATATTCAACAATTCTGTGGCGAGCATTTCCACGCTAACAAAAGTGGAGAACATAATGAATGCTTTGAGAGCAATATTTTTCATTCGCTTTGGTCGTGCGGTATTCGCTCTAGACTGTCGTTCGGACTTCTCCATGGTCCCGGGTTCATAGCCTTCCAGCTGCCATCCCCCCGTAGTCCTGCGGGAGCTTTGAACTAGGAAGTAAATTATCTTCAACCCTGTAAGGAACATCCGAAATATGTCAGATATGTTACAAACAAAACAATGCCTAACAATGGCGACTGCCTCATTTCCGTTAAAAAAAAAAACAGCATAAAAATGACAGTACTAAAATATGGCAAATGTTGGGATTTTACTTAGTGCGGTAACCTCTCTGACGTATTGGTTTGTGTCTCTCTATCCAGAACAGAAAAGGTCTATTTGATGATAAAGTCTAAAATTAGAAAGAAGGGGAGAAAACTGTGTAACCCTATGTTAATAAATCTTATTGCGTCCCATTTACTATCGCAAAGAAGGCGTGTTGACTTTACCGTAAATTGTATCAGTGTCACCACCGTTGAGTTTTTTTTTTTTACCCTAGATCTGAGATACTTTAAACCTTTCAATTGCGGTTGATGAGCCGCGTAACATTGTCTCGTAACGTTTCCGTGTCTGTGATTTCTAAATCGTGATCAATATTCAAGTTGCTCCTAACCACATTATCATCATAGTTGAGAAAAATAAGTAAAGTATCCATAGCGCATATTATAGCGTACTATATAAATAACATAGGAAATGATATAAAGGTTGACGCTTAACGAGGGTGTCATCTGGCCATCACAACGACCCAACCGCCCTTACTTCCCCAACTAAAATCAGGTACCCATTAGAGCTGGGTGAACTCAGGGGCGGCCCAAAAAATCCCATAATTCGAAGTCCTAGTCTTCACTGAGACTTGAACCCGAGACACCTCGGGTCGAAAGCCAAGATCCTTACCACGATGCTATAGTCACACGCCTCGCGAAAAGAGGACAGTATACTCTAAATGAAGCCATCATGCTTGAATAAGAGTGCTTACAAAAAAAAAGGTATCACCTAAGACTAAAGAAAAACTTCCCTGAAAATGTTATTATGTTGTGTTTATTTGGTGTTCCTTTATTTTGTTCTTATCAGCGTGATTGAATGTCTGATAAAACGTCGCCTGGTTATGAATGTCTGATAAAACGTCGCCTGGTTATGCGGCTAGTGGGCTAGAGGAGGAGGAGGAAGCCCCCATATATGTCTATGTACAGACACGAAGGAGAAAACGTCCTCATTTTATAGACCGGGGGGGGGAGGGGATGTTTGCCAGGTAAACTTCACACACACACACACACTGGCACACACACACACGCGTGTCGCACGTAGATTTCAAGACTGTTTTATCATAAGATCGACATACCCTTGGGAGAGACCCGTCTGAATGAACACACCCGCTCATGCGTCACCTTGGAATGCTCTCACACTTGTCACTAGAGATCCCTTTTTTTCGTTTTGTCTTTTCATAAATGAAAACTTGGTTTTTGTTTTCTAAGCTGCACACAGATCTAAGTTTTTTTTGGTTGTTTTTTTTTAGAACGAGATCAAACTTCTGACCTAACTGGTACATCTTTATCATGGGTCCAGTTGTTTTAGGCACAGCCCCACCGTGGCTTCGGCTTTTATCTAACAGGTCTTTAGGTTTGACTGAAAAAGAACTCAAAGAAAATGCAATGTTGCTTTTGTTTTGACGTCAACCAAGTGAAATATGTGCTGACATCAAAATTTGTCGCTTCAAATGTTTTTCGATTACTTTGTCCCTTTTAGCTCACGTGATTGGGTTTGTAATGTTTTCACAGCGCACTGAGCCGATATTACGTTTGTTAACAGCACTATGTTCATTAAATTATTATTATTATTATTATCATACTGTATCATCCGTTATTGGATGATTGCATCCCGCCATATTTAATTAAGAATTATTTTTTTTAGACTTGTTTTCTTAGAAACTTGGGATGACTTGATTCTCTAAGACATGAGCCTTCTCTTTCCAATGGGAATCACTAGGACTCTCCAACTTGTGACTTTTTGAGACAGTGTCCTGTGAAGCATTCACAAAGGAACTTAATTGACTTTTAATTAGTTTTATACTCTTCTTTTAACTTTTCATGTTCATGTTGGAGGCTTGAGATGACCAGTCCTTTATTTGATTAGCTGTCCAGTGGTTTTCAGATCAGGCGTATTGATTTCTTCGATAGGTGTGTTTTGGGGTTCGTTTGTTTTGCCACAAAGGCAGTCAAGAATTACAAATAATAACACTACACGAATAACGCTAATTAGTAAACATATCACTACGAAACGTGGTCGAGAGGCTAAGTGCGCTTGAACTTGGCTTGTCTTGGTTACCTAGAAGGGGGCTCGATGTTCGACACCCGACTCGGGCAGAGTTGTGTTTACTGAGCGCCTAAAGGCAGCACGGAAAACCATTTCCTAGATACCCCCTCCCCCCCCCCTCCCACCCCCAACTGGTCCACAAATGAGATTGGACCAAAGCGCTCTGAGCATGCTATAAGCATGAAAGTAGCGCTATATAAAAGCTATAATAATAATAATAATACTTTCCTTATAAATCTCCTCTCCCTTTTTCTTACTCTCAGTATCCCTCCCTCCCTCTCTAACTTCACTCCTCTCATTCTGTCCTCCATACCCAGCCTCATTCTGTAACGCCCATAGTCCCTATTTCCTACACAATGTTAATACAAAGTAAAATAATAATGATACAATAATTAGTAATAGTACTAAATAATAATTATAGTAATTAACACCACCTTGTTTGGGCCTCTCGATATGCAAGGGCTAATGTCGCTCGTTCCCAGTTTCAGTTTCCGGAGCTTGTGTTGCTTCTTTCCGTAGGGCCTGGTTCGGAGTGGAAACATTTGACGCCAGCTGTGTAACAGACTTCGTTTTTTTCTTGAACTATAGACGAGAGCTTGTCCATTTTCGGCGTATTCTACTCTCTATTATTTTCTTCAGTTCTTTCGGGTAGAGTGCGATTTTCGATAGCTCATTCCTTCTCCCATCTTGGGCCAGTATGTCTGCTGTGTCATTTCCTTCTATGCTGCGATCCATTAAAGCGTTTATTTACAGTTGTTGAGGTTGACAATGGGCTGTCCTGAGTTGATTTATGTAGCAAGCATCGGAGTTTTTCATGCTTGGACACACTGTCTCGGCATCGGGTCATTCATAGTGATGTTAAGCATTTTCAAAATGGAATGTGGACCCCGTGGCCTGTCCGTCGAAGCTAATTTGTAATTTTACTCTATCTAAATAGCTAAATGATTATTATCTCGGCGATTGGTTTGAATAAAATGGCGGTTCTTTATGCGCTACACTTTGTCATTGAATTCAAACTTCTGCCGCCTTGCAGCTCTACCCAAACATCCGAATGGATTCGGGAGTCATCCCTGAGGAAAGATCATTGCTTTGTGTTTGTTTGTTTGTTTTCTATATTGTTGGTAAGTATTATTGTCATTGTGATTTCTATAAGAATCTTTTTGGGGATGTACCGTATGAGTTGTACCCCTTTATGATCGTGGTGTTTCTGTTGAATGGTGCAGCACAGTGCGCATGTCCTTGTGAACGTGATGACGTCAACAGAGAAATGATGTCACACAGGAAGCAGGTGCCGGTCAAGCGTCGCCATTCAATTTTTTGATGCGAATGTTGATGTTTGCATAAAGCACCGCCCATTCTAGTTTTGAGCTGTTCTAGCTCTCTGAATTCTTTCACCGAATGGGCTCATTATAACTCATGAAAAAAAAAGTACATAGTGTCTTCGTTCTAGTTCACATTTTAACTCTTTCTCTTCTAATGGACCATGCCAACCTCGATTTGACCCCCATTCAACTAAATCGATTTTTGGATTTCTAAACTTTAATTTGTGTTACATTAACAAGAGTATGCTTTCTCCAGCAATATCAAATCTAACATTTTCTGATTAGAAATAACAAAAATAAAATATTGAAGTTTAACCCTAACAGGAGAGTGAAATACAAATGAGCAAAAGGAATAATACTCTCAAAAAGAGGACAATAATTACGGAGAGAAAGAGTTAAAACCCTTAAACATAAATACAAGGCTATTCTAAATTATATTTCTAACACTCCCAGATGTAAGCCTCCGAGACGAAGTCCATACCTGTTGTAGATGGGTTGTCTCTCTTATTGAATTGTAAGACAGATACCTTTGTCTGTATACTATTAGGCAGATGGGCGTCTGTTTGAGGACCTCGACTGTAGAAATGTTAGTGCCTTGTGCCGAAATTCCTCGCCTCCACTTTCCCGAATACCACAATAAATAAAATCTTCTCCCCCCCCCCCCGCCCGCAAGCCTCCCTGGACATCAATGAAAGGTAGAACCACGTAATCCAGGTAGACACACACACACACACACTCCCACCACGCACACACACTCCCACCACACGCACACACACACTGGTCTACTCGTGTTCGACAAGTTTCGACTGTCGTCGTCGTATTTTTGGGGGGGCTTAGCTGCTTAGGGCGTGTTCTTGTGTTGTTTGGATGGTCTGATGTTTGGCTGTTTGTTTGCTGGTACTACCTACCTGGAGATGTATTATTGTTACACATAACTGTGTTGGCTATTTTTAGTTTCAGATGAAAAAAAAAAGGTGGGGGAAGGTGTGCCTCGGCGCGATTATAATTAGGGCCGTTGAAAACAAGGGGCGGTAATAAATGGTATCAAGTTTACTGTCTTACCGTAGCGTGTTTCAGATCTAGAATACCTGGCCAGTAGTACATTTTTTAAAAAATTGCCAGAGTGTAGATCTAAACTTTACCTGTTCGCCGCATACTATTTTTGTAATATCACGTTTTATATAAGGTCTTTAAATAAAGTTATTCTTATTGCTCTTTTGATATAGATATACAGTGTTTTTGTTTAATTTACATAATCTTCTAATATCAAGAATCAACTAAAGTATATATTGTAAGGTATTTTGCCCTCTTTGGTATATATAGGTTTAAGGTTATATGTAGATTTAGATCTAGTTATAAATGTGGTATGTGGGCTTTTGTATAACCAAGCCGTGTTGTTACAGCCGTGCTTCCCGAATTGGTCCGTGAGACTAGTGAACGAAGGCACAGAACACGTTCAGCCAGTTCTTTTGTTGTGTTTCTGAACCATTGTAGGATTTCTAGTGAAACAAAAGTCTATATGCTGAACAAGTGACACAGACCAAATCCATAGGATAGTAAAAACATTCAATTCATTGTTGGATTAACTTACTATGAGGGATCGCGCCTTGACTAGGTAGGCATGGTGTTGACTTGCTTGTCCTTTTTGTGCTGTGCTCATCTTTCTTAGGCCAGCCTTTTAGGCCAGTCTCTTGTCAAAATATGTTTAAAAAAAAAACAACAACATTTGTATCTTTTATAGCCTTGATTATAATGTGTTTTGTTATATCATATTTGTGCGATTTCTGTCATCCCTTCTATTAAATACTATCCATCCCACTGGCACTACAGCCCATGGAGAGCCCCAGGCCTGCTTTGGCGTATCTCCTCATTCTCAGATTCTGATCTATCCTGCGCTTTACGTCTCCGTGCCCGGACCTTTAGCTACCGTGGACCGGCCTCTACACCACCGTGCTCGAGGTCCGCCTTTGGGGCACCTGCCTGTTGATTTCTGCCGGAGAACATTCTTGGCTGCTTCTGTTCTCTGGCATTCTGCTGAGGCGACCTGCCCAATGTAATCTGATCCTTTCCATTAAATACTGGTGACAAGTGAATTTTCTTTGTCCAGTTTTAGTCATTGTTAGTCGAATTAAATAAAAAAAAAACACAACAAATTTGTAACAAAAATTCAAGAAAAATATTCCTCACGTTTTTTTTTCCTCAATAATATTTGTGATTAAATAATGTATGAATGATGGTCGTCACCATATTTAAAACTCAAAATTCTTGACCTCAGCCGAGTCGAGAAAGATGAGAGAGGGGTGGATTACTTAAAGGAGGGGAGACAATAGAAAACAGTAATTACTACTTCCTAATGTCTGTAAGTGTTAGATCCATAGACCTATGACCCAGCTACTGTTGAATGTGTCGTATCTCTTCCTTCAGGTACGTACGTAGTTAAACATCTACGAGTTAATGTTTCACTGAACATATCTTGCCGCTCCTGGTACACATTCCCATTGTGACAAAACGATTATCAACACCCCATCATCAACACTTCATCCGCCCCCCCCCCCCCCACCTTTTTGCGATCCTTGGTGAGCAGGTGATATTCAGCTCTTCCTGTTTCTCTAGACTCCACCGAAGTCTGATAAGCACCTGACATAACGTTAGTTGATGTGCTGGCCACATGACACCCTCTTTTAACCCCTCCGTCCTAAAAACATTGTCTGTTTAATAAAAACTTCCCGTAGCCTTGCGTACACACTCTGCTCAGTCAAGGACTTACCTAAACTCGTTCCCCAGTGAGTTTGACATCAAAGTTCCCACGTCTCCGTTACACAAGGAGATCGATATTTACTATCGAAGTGTTACTCGGGAGCACTGTATACCTTTCAGCATTACGAAAACAACTAAACTGTCCAGGCACCTTGTTGCTGACCAGATCATCCCATGTCACTTTGGAATTCCGATGTCACTTGGTGGTCGTGCGTGGTGGCTGAGGGGTAAGGCACTTGGCTTCCGAAACGAGAGGCCATGGGTTCGGATCTCGGCGATGACCGGCATTTTGAATTTCCGGATTTTTAGGAAACTCTCGCCTCTGAGTCCACCCAGCTCTAATGGGTACCTGACTTTAGTTGGGGAAAGTAAGGGCGGTTGGTCGTTGTGCTGGCCACATAAAACCCATTTTATCTACCATATAGAATGACCTTTACATAATCTGCCGTCTAGACCGCAAAGTCTAAAAGGGGTACTTTAAAAAAAATTTTTTTTACTTTACTTTGGTGTCCACTCAGCCATGCTTGACCAATTGACTTGATAGGTGATATACCGTTGTCTAAATGCACGATTAAACGCTACATGTCATTTGTTTATGTAGCTACAGCTCGGGCGTGATACGTTATTGATTATCAGGACATGATGATAACAGGAGTGCCTCAATTTCCACGTCTCCTACACATAACAAGATTAAACCTTTTTCTCTCGTGTACGACTAAGCTTACTGTTTTCTAATGGATTGGAGTCGATTTCGCGCCGTAGTGTGGTCCTTCGTTTACTGAAGTGAATTTGGATGTCTGTGTCACTAACTGGCTGTCCAGGCATCGGTTCCATTGTCTTTATGCTCATTTACATTTATACCCTTTTAATGTTGTACTTTTCGGAGTTGCTTTAGTTTAGAAGGATCCTTGATATCACGTTCAAAGACCACATCACAAACCAAGAGATTAGAGACAGGGTTACTGCAGCGCTAACCCAATGATGACCTGCTAACTATTGTGAAAAAAACCCAAGCTCAAAATCAATGGCCATATTACAAGATCTTCTGGGCTCGCAAAGACCTTCCTTCAGGGAACAGTACCAGGAAAAAGAAGAGGAGACAGACAGGGAAAGCGATGGGAGGACAACATAAAAGAATGGACGGGCCTGCCATTGAAAGAGGTTTTAAACAAGGCAAAAGACAGTGAGGAATAGGTTCGCGTCTCACGGTCACCCCCACCCCCTCCCACACCGACAAGAAATCTCTCTGCCTCTCCGTACTACCATCAAATTTCTCGGTTACTCCAAATCTAATTGATATATATTCTACGACAACAAACACTCTCTCATTGCGACATTGACACTTTGAGCTCCTCATATTTCTAGTCCTCACAACTTATTTATCGCTTCTACTTAAGGGCCTCAGTAGCTCTGTAACGCTGAGCTAAGATCTACTTGAGTAATCGACGGGTATCGTGGTATCCAAGTTCTGGTTAACTCTACAGCACCTGACATCGATTCTTCATTAAATCTCGGAAGCCATTGCACCGTTAACACAGACGAGTATTATCGCATAACGAACACGTGAACTCGATTGGGTTTCTGCTAAGAAATGTAGCGCATTAATAGTCGTACACACCAGACTTCGTTCTGTTGAGGGGGAATCGATTATATTTTTATTTATCGCAACAGTATTTATATCGAAGAGATGGTCGTCATTAAGTGAAACGAATACTGGTTGTGTTTAGGTTGCTCAAAGTGAATTGGACATTTTTATAATACTTATCTACTGTAATGTGACATGTGCATTTTTATAATACTCAACTACTGCAATGTGAAATAGACATTTTATACTGTAATGTGAAATAGATATTTGTATACTGTAATGTGATATGGACTTTTTGAAATTTTTTTTTTTTTTTTGCTTTTATATAGCGCAACTTTCAAGGTTACAGCATGCTCAGTGCGCTAAGGTCCAATTTCATTTGTGGACCAGTGGGTGAAGGGTATATGGTCGAGGGTTTCGTTGTAGCCTTGAGGGGCTCAGGTAACACAGCTATACTCGAGCCCCTTGTTATGTAACCAAGCCTTCCAGACGCACATCCCATATTCAGACACTATAATATGAACTGGTCTTTGGGTAATGTTCAAATAACAGTTGTATGGATGCAACGCTACGTTTTGCTGAACAGTCATCTCATCGTACTTACTCAGCAATCATCGTTCATAATGTCATCATCGTACTCAATGTCATCATCGTACATAATGTCATCATCGTACATAATGTCATCATCGTACTCAATGTCATCATCGTACATGATGTCATCATCGTACTCAATGTCATCATCGTACATAATGTCATCATCCTTACTATTGTCATCATCGTACTCAATGTCATCATCGTACTCAATGTCATCATCGTACATAATGTCATCATCCTTACTATTGTCATCATCGTACATAATGTCATCATCGTACTCAATGTCATCATCGTACATAATGTCATCATCGTACATAATGTCATCATCGTACTCAATGTCATCATCGTACATAATGTCATCATCGTACTCAATGCCATCATCGTACATAATGTCATCATCCTTACTATTATCATTATCGTACATAATGTCATCATCGTACTCAATGTCATCATCGTACATAATGTCATCATCGTACATAATGTCATCATCGTACTCAATGTCATCATCGTACATAATGTCATCATCGTACTCAATGTCATCATCGTACATAATGTCATCATCCTTACTATTGTCATCATCGTACATAATGTCATCATCGTACTCAATGTCATCATCCTTACTAATTTTATCATCGTACTTGTGTCCTCTAAAAATGTATGATTCAATTGTTTTTATTGAACTTCTTTCCTCGCCTCCCACCCCCCACCGCTTGATATAAAACGTTCACATTGGACTGTTTCCTTTAGCCCCCCACCCCCCTTTCCTTTTTTTTTTTCTAGATAGACCTTGGTGACATTGAGTAGATTTAGAGTGTGCGGATATATTTGCCAGGGGGTGGGGCAGGGTGAGATGGGAGGCAGGTGAGATTTGAATTTGACCCTTCTGGTCTGATTGAAAGATAAATTGACCCTCGGTCCACAGAATTCTGATATATTATGTTAATGAATGTGTCGCCAGAGATCCGACCCACGAAGTTCAAGGTCTGAAGTCTATTCAGTGCTGTTGATAATATGAATAATGATAATGCTTCAAGTTAGCGCTGTTAATGTATATAATGAGACAATACAATGTATGTAATGATATTACTTCTGTGATATCCGAATTTAGCGTCGCCAAAGTTAGTGTTGGGATCCGATAGGCGTAGTTTTTTTTTTTTCGACAAAAAAAAAACAAGGAAACAAAACACAAAAACAGACACACACACACACAAAGTGGACCAATAGGTTGGACTTACGTTTTGGTCTAAACTAAAAACTTGTGTAAAAATCGTGTACAAATAGTTTAAGTTTTTTCCTAAGTTTTTACTAGTTATGTTGGCTTTGAAAGATTTAGTGTGTTTTTTTTTTACATTTATTTTTATTTAGAGAGGGGGAAAAAAGGCTATTTATTTAAAACAAAACAAAATTGACACGGGTTTACAGACGTCAAACACGGAGAATTTCCTGACATCTGGTTAGTTAGTTGTCTTTGTGTATAAATAATGACAGTACATGCACAGTCTTAACTCTTTCTCTCCGTAATTATTTACCAAATTCTGGTGGAAACAACGCTGGTATCATTAGTTAGGAGAGAAAGAGTTAAATAATACAAAATAAAATTAAGAAGGAAATTAGCATTTAATCTTATCAAAATGTTTACCACCTCACACATACACACAGCCTCTTGTTTCCTTTGTCCACTCGTTGCCCTATTTATTTTCCGACGTGACCTAAGCTGCCGGACTGGAAAACGCCCGGCAAGGAACGTGATCCCCTACAGCTGATCAGGTATTACCTACGTCGCCCTATTGTCACGGTCGGGGGACAGATCAATATACTTACAACAATATTGGTGCGCGGACTGAGACGGAGCCTTTGTCGTTGGCCGCCGCTCACGAGATAGTGAAACCTATTGTTGACATTGAGCGTTTGTCTAGGTATTAATACATTTTGATCTATGATCGTATGGTAAAATGTAAGTAAAGTTCGCCTTTCAGACCTTGTGGCCTATAGGGCAGATGATGTAAAGGTCATCTGTTGCTGTGGCCTACGGTTAACGAGGGTGTCATGTGGCCAGCACAACGACCAACCGCCTTTACGTTTCCCTAACTAATGACAGATACCTAGAGCTGGGTGGACTCAGAGGCGCCCAAAGATCCCGATTGGTATTAAAGTAAAAATGTCTGGATTTCTTTCTGATAATCTTTATGCTAATTTTGGTAACCCTTTTTAAGAAAGGCATTTAAGTTTGCCTCTTGGACCGAGTATTAAAGAAAATATTTTTCAAATACATGATTTGTAATGTAACCAGGATGTGACCCACTTTCAATGACATTTTGTTGTTATTCAGAGTGCTGGATGTTTGAGATCCCGAGTTCCAACCTCTGCAGTGCAACGTTCTACCCAATGGCCACCAATGGCCAACAATTTTTTAAAAATCCTTCGTGTGTGTGTGTGATATTTTCTTCTATGTTTCCAAGGTATCCGGTAATTACGTCATTTCCATTACTTGTATTATTTATATTTAATCTCGTTACCAAAGCTTTTTAGCGGCTCCCGAAAGGGGAAAAGACGCTTTTAGTTTTGTGTGACCTGTTTGTCCATCTGTCGTCCGTCCGTCCCTTTTATATCTCAGAAACTAGAAGAAAAAATGAAAATCGGACATAATATTTTAGATCATTCAAAGTTCTGATGCAACGGCTACTTTTTTCTTTTCCGAATGTTAACCATCAAATTTTTAAAATTATATATGCAAGCAGATTTTTCAAAAAATTACTCCACTCTTAAATGAAAAACTTCAGGGGAGGTAACTTTTTTTTTATTTTTAAAAAAGGTCATTGACTTCTTCATTAATAACTCAAGCTTCATTCATAGATTCGCTCATTGTTACAAAAAATGTGCATCTAAGGTCACAATGGTTAATGGTTCATTATAAAATATATTTTCCATTTATTAACTAACTCATTGAATAGAATACTGATTCAAATGTTGTTTTAATAAAATAATTTTGATACGAACTTCGTTTTAGTTATAAGTTTCAAAACTAACAAACTACTTTTGTAGCGTGCAGTTTGGACATATCCTCATTATAGGGGCCTACACTTGACAGTCTCAATAAGTCTAAATAGAGCTCAGATCTAGATATATTTATAATAAATGTATTCATAATTCGAACAAAACTTTAATTATTAAGGCAATAACTTATCTTCTGACAGCTTAGGGGTGCAGATTTATTTATTATTTAAACAATAGTATCACATTAAGAAATGAATCGGATACGAACAGCATACTATGGCCTACACCATTAGCAATAGCATTACCCGGTAACAAAAGGCCTACTATTCATGATCATAACATTGGCCTAGGTCTAGTAATTTAAAGATTAAACGTGTACATTCATACGAGTTCTAGTCTAGATATAGTAGATTCTAGATCAAGATTCTAGATCTAGATCTAGAATTTGATCTAATTCTAAACTAGACTTAGATCTATTTCTAGATCTATACTTAGATCTGTAGTTCTAGACCTAGACTTAGATCTTGAATCTAGATTTAGATCTAAAACTAGGTCTAGATCTAGCTAGATTTATGTCTAGTTTGTATTACAAATGACAATGGAGATATTAATTTTTTATTTTGCGAGGGGAATGCCTGGTCCAAGTAGACCAACTCCAAGTCTTTCAAGTCATTTCTAGCTAGCTCACTACCTAACTAAAATAGGTCAAGAAATTTTTTTTTTCGTGTTGCTAATTTGTCTAATTTTGTAAGAAGAATAAATCTTTTTTAGTTTCTCTTTATTACATGTAACATGTTATTAATTTTGAATGTATGGATAAGGTTTTAATAATTATTATTGTAAAAAATATGTGTACGCTAAATGAATATATGGAGATGCTGTGGCTGAGTGGTAAAGCACTTGGAACCAGAAGTCCCGTATTCGAACCTCTAGGTAGACAGACCACTTCGGGGGCCGATTTTCAGTTTGTGTTTCCATACAAACTGTCTTAGTAATCTTGCTTTGTTTTTAAATTTTGAACTGTCATTTCTTCCCGTCAAAAAATTTTATGTAATGTTAGATATGCTAGAACTAAAAAAAACTCCCCACATTTTTTTTAAAGAAATCCTTTTTTTTTTTATAATGCTGCAGTCATTTTGTTACGCATGCGTGCGCTTGTCTAATTATTTCCTTGCCGTTATCGCGCCGTCTTTTAGTCTGGGCTGTCACAGCCTGCAGAGCCTTTCACGGGCTAGCCAATTGGCGCTGTACCACCCGCAGGACAACGGCATGCATGGGCAGAGATGTATGTTTGATAAACAAGTCCTACACGCAGCATAGTATGCGTCGACATGATGTGCTAGCTCCAGGTTTGAATCAGAACATTTAGCTATAGGCTACACAGTTCTGATTACAATAGTCTCTGGACTTGTTTCAGCTTATCCCCGCCACCATTTTTCTTCACGCCGTATAGACTTACTTCATGCCCTAGTGTGACGTCACATTAAGTAAAGTTTCCCTTTCAGACCTTGCGATCTATGGGGCAGATGATGTAAAGTTTATCTATTTCTGTGGTCCACGGTTAACGAGGGTGTCATATTGCCAGCGCAACCGCCTTTACTTTCCCCAACTAATGTCAGGTTCCCATTAGAGCTGGCTGGACTCAGAGGCGCACTAAGACCCCGAAAGTAAAAATTCCATTCTTCACCAGGATTCGAACCCGGGACCCCAGGTTTGGAAGCTCTTTACCACTCAGCCACTGCGCTTCCGCGACGTCATATTAACGCAGGTTTAAACCTGTTTTCAAGCCCTAGCCTGACCTTGTAGGTTTAACCTATCTTCATGGCCTAAAATGTGCCAGTGTGCCTAATAATCATACATTGACAGTCACAGTCTTTTGCCTATGGTTCCATTTTTGTGGTTTCTTTGGCCTGTGGGTGTACTGCTTTTTTTTTTTTTGGTGGTGTGGTTATATGGTTAATGAATTAAAAAACAAAATTACCTTTCTTTTTGGACTAATATTTCTTCTGATTTGATAGGGGTTTTTTTTGTCTATTCTTTCTATCAGTGTTCATTTGGTGTTTTATAAAAATATTTTTTTTATGATAGTAATTACCATTATCTTATTATCTGATTTATAAATTATATTACGATTATAATTTGATACTATTATGGTGCTATGTAGGTTCAGGCCGCGCTTCGTCTTTTATGTCGACAGATTTTCTACACCCTGTACTAGCCACTCTAAACATTATCTTGCAGTTGACCACTGCGTCCAGTTTCTAGATTGAAATTTTTGGTACTGAAATTGAATGGACAGGCCCTGTCATTAAAAGAAATTCTACCCAAGGCAAAAGACAAAGAGGAATGGAGAAATACGGTCGGCGGATCTTGTGTGGTGCCCCAAGGACTAAGGAATAGAATAGATGAAGGATATATTTTTGTGACTTTTAAGACATCATATTGAAGTCTCAAAATATATATTTCGTAATATTGAATAGTGTCATCTCTGATGGGTATTAAGACCTTAACAGAATGTGAGATCCGTCCATACATTCCAGGTGTGTTATCTACTTTTACAGACTTGTAATACAGTTTATGACAGTACTTGAGTCCCCACCCCACACCCCCTTCTTTCCAGAGTTATTGCCTACTCTCGTGTGCCACACCTAGGTAATGCCATCCCTATCTCCTGTCGTTTTGTCTCTGCTATTGAGTGTCACGTGACCCTGTCGACAGTAAATGCGATGTTTTGTCATGTGTGTGATAGTATCGGCGTGGTTGTAAATAGTTTCCTCTTGTTCTAAATATTTTAGATCTAGTCATTCAATGCGTGTCGCTTTTTGAATGGGCTGTGATTGGAATGCTGTTAGTAGCCGCCGCATCTTATTTGTATGAATTTACAAGGATATTAGTCGATCTAGATCTATGTGGTTTACGTGAAACAAAACGCCTATCACTAGTGAGTGGGTGGACTTCTGTAATGGATTAATTGGAGGCCTCTAGTTAGTGTGCACTAATCTCTTGGCTTCCAGAGTGACTATGAACTGATCGCTGTATTTTGGAGTCTACATCTGGTCTAGGGGAAAAACGTGTCTTTAGTTGACAGCTTGTAGGTGAGTTGGGGACACCCGGTAGACCTTATTAAAGTGTGGTCCATGCTCCAATCCAAGCGTGGTCCAACAGGTAGTGAAATGGGGAAAAAAGAGGGGCTGAGGTGGATAGTGCTTTCCATGTATGCAAAGAATCCTACACCCATACTTCAGTGAATCCTTGAGCTCTAATTCAGCGAATCCTACACCTATACTTCGGTGAAAACTACACCTCTAATTCAGTGAATTCCAGACCTCTAATTCAGTGAATCCTAGACATATACTTCAATGAATCCTAAACCTATGCTTCAGTGAATCCCAGACGAATCCTACACCTATACTTCGGTGAATACTAGACCTCTAATTCAGTGAATCCCAGACCTCTAATTTAGTGAATCCCAGACCTCTAATTCAGTGAATCCTAGACATATACTTCAATGAATCCCAGACCTCTACTTCTGTGAATCCCAGACCTATACTTCAATGAATCCTAAACCTATGCTTCAGTCAATCCCAGACGAATCCTACACCTATACTTCGGTGAATACTAGACCTCTAATTCAGTGAATCCCAGACCTCTAATTCAGTGAATCCTAGACCTATACTTCAATGTATCCTAGACCTATACTTCATTGAATCCTAGACCTCTAATTCAGTGAATCCTAGACTTCTAATTCAGTGAATCCTAGACCTCTAATTCAATGATGACATTTTCTGTACAGAAAGAACAAGAAATAAGTTGTTTTACCACAAAGTTCGTTGTCTCTGCGGATTGGACAGACTCCCTATTGACTGTCTCCAGCTTCCTTGTAAAATGTCAAACACAGAGTTAGATTCTCTTAAGTCTAGATTTCTGCGTCTGTTTTGTTTTGTTCTTGTGTTTTCTTGTTAAACCTGCACCTTGCCTTGTCCACGTATCGGCTACTTGTTGTCTCTGGTCGTGTCCATAATTTCCTATTGTGAAGCCTTTGAAAACGTGTTGTACATTACATCAGTATTTTCAAGCGCATTCAAACGTCTGCGCCATTGCTACATCCAAGATTTCAAGTCACCCGTTTAGGTTAATTTTAAACTCTAATCTAAATGCATCCTAATTTTAAAAACAACTATGTTACGGCACCTCTGCAAACGACGGCAAAGGCGCCTCATATTTTCGTAAGGCTAATCAGTAATTTCATAACTCTTAATCTATATGTTGCCTCTTCTGGGACGCCCCTTCTTCCCTCCTTATCGCAACGCCTTTGATTTTACTAGTGAAAATTTTGTTGTTGACTTTGAAATATCGTTGCAGCATATCTTTGGCGTGATTCATTGTCCATCGTTTTTAACGTTAGGGCCTGTATGTGATTGTAGACCTTCTTGACTGATAGCTGCTGCATTATCTTGGTTACGTAATAATCTCATTTTTTTTTTATTGCGTGTGTAGAAGTGTTTTGGTAGCTCTTTAGGCATAGTAGTAAGTTGATTGTACTAGATTTGTTGCAGTATGTTGATAATTGTATTTGTAGCAGTGTATTGATACTATATTTGTAGCAGTGTGTTGATACTTAATATGTATAGCAGTGTGTTGGTACTATATCTGTAGCAGTGTGTTGATACTATTATGTGTAGCAGTGTGTTGATACTATATTTGTAGCAGTGTGTTGATACTATATTTGTAGCAGTGTGTTGATACTTATATGTGTAGCAGTGTGTTGCTACTTATATTTGTAGCAGTGTGTTGATACTATATTGGTAGCAGTGTGTTTTTACTTATATTTGTAGCAGTGTGTTATTATATTTGTAGCAGTGTGTTGATACTTATATTTGTAGCAGTGTGTTGCTACTTATATTTGTAGCAGTGTGTTGATACTTATATTTGTAGCAGTGTGTTGCTACTTATATTTGTAGCAGTGTGTTGATGCTTATATTTGTAGCAGTGTGTTTCGGTACACAATTGTATTCACATCTGTAGTTGTCACGACTCTGTCTTTGGATAACGGTGTCAAGGAGTAGGTTCTACGTCTGTTGTGACCTAGATCTAGTGCCTCTTACCTGTAGCTCTGAAGTGCGAGGCAGTTATAAAAGTGAACAACTTTTAACTCTCAATTGAAGCCCAAAATTTATAGACTCGCTAAATAAAGAGGGATTTCTTAAGTTAACAAAACTCGCCGAGCTAACGTGTACAGCGAGAGGCAGGGGATGTAAGTCTTACGCTGTAATCAAATGTGCAGACGGTAAAACTTTTTCAATTCCAATCATCTCACACTTTATTCATATTCAACAAAAACCCGAGTCAATTATTATTGTTGAACTCTTCATTCTATCGAGTTGAAATTTTGCACGTAAACTCTTCCTGGAGGACAACACTTTTGATTAACTTTTCAGAAATGCTTCATTAATTATTGATTTAAAAAAAAATGTATCTGGGGAACTAATTTAAGACTGATTTTATTCCTCGTATGGTCAACTTTACTACCGTTTAAGTATCTGCTGTTGACACTAGTATTTCGATTATTTTGGTACTGATATGAATAGGTAGAACAAATGTACTGTTTTACCTTTTTTTTTTAAACGCGATATTTTAGGTTTCTTTTTGGACATTTTCTTTTTCTTTCTTTTTCGTTCTGTGTGTCATGACAAATGGTCACATCAAATCTTAACTTCACGTAGTTAAACCCTCCTCCACGTAGACGAGTGGTAAAGTACTTGGGCTTGAGTTCGAATCCCGGTGAAGACTTTGGGATTTTTTTAGGGCGCCCTTTAAAATCACCCAACTTTATTTTGTATCTGACATTTGTTGGGGAAAATAAAGGCGATTGGTCGTTATATTTATGTTAACCGTTGCCCATAGAAACAGATGACCCTGATATCTGTCCTCGTAGTGGATGCGCTTAAAATAAAGGTAAAGCGCTTGGCTTCTGAACCGGGGATCCCGGGTTCGAATCCTGGTGAGCACTGGGATTTTTAATTTCGGGATCTTTTGGGCGCTTCTGAGTCCACCCAGCTCTAATGGGTACCTGACATTAGTTGGGGAAAAGTAAAGGCGGTTGGTCGTTGTGCTGGCCACATGACACCCTCGTAAACCGTAGGCCAGAGAATCGGATGACCTTAACATCATCTGCCCTATAGACCACAAGGTCTGAAAGGGGGAACTTTACTTACTATTTGTCCTCGTAGATCGCAAGGTCTGAAAGGAATACCCTTTTTTTCTCCTCCAAATAAAAAAATTTAGTTGAATAATATTCATGTTTTTTTTTTTAAATTCCTCTCCTCCCTTACATTGTGGGAAGGGTGGGCAGTACGAAGGGTGGGAAGTACAAAATGTTTCATGTATTGCTTGCTCCTCAGCTCCTCGGACTTGTAGATGAAGACCGAAGAACTGGTAATGCCGAGACACGACTTGTTGACGTTTTTTTTTGTTCGGTCTGGTTGTTTTTTTTCTTTTTTTAGGGGGAAATAAAAAGCAGCCAACAGAGAAGTCCAGAGCTGCCTTGCATGGGAGTTAATCCGGTGTAAGAATGAAATAACATGCTACTTCAAACACGGCAACCAGATCTAAGAAACTGAAATCCCAAGACTCTAAGGGTGCCAACATTAAAACAGGGCGCGCTGAACCCAATATTTTGATCTGTAAGGGGAGAAGATCTACAGCCTTTAATTTATGAGCTGTGAGTGCCTGGTAACGATGCAGAAACCTCGCGGTGGAACAGGCCCTCGTAAAAGTCCTAACTTAAACTGTTTTTCAGAACCTTGAATACCGGACTTTTAGTTTGGAGGTCAGGCTTGAATGAGTTTGACACATTGTTCTAGATTGTTTCAACTTCTCTCTGACTCATAGTTTTAACGATAACAACTTTGTTTTTTTTTTCCCGTTTATGTTTGGTTTTAAATTTGATTAGAAAAGATAGAAAGATGCAAAACTGCAAGCAATGGTCTTATACCGAGTCGCTTTCTTGCCTCTGTGATGGTTAGTAAATTAGTATCTCCTGAAGTCACTAGCTATCAGCTCAATGCACATGGGCAGTGGTGTGTAGATGATGTTATCGCGTGCAGCTGTAGATAAGATAGCTGTGGTTTTTCTGAGAACTGTTGACTACTTTGCGTTGATGTAGATCTAGTGAGAACTGTTGACTACTTTGCGTTGATGTAGATCTAGTGAGAACTGTTGATTACTTTGCGTTGATGTAGATCTAGTTGTTTTGTGTGATACTAGACGTCGCTATTAGCACTGTAATAACTGATGAGGCGATGACACTGGCTTTGTGCTATTTGACTTCAATGGAGGTCTCTATAGACCTAACACGTTTTCTATTCTTCAGTTTCATATTATCATCTTTCATGATTGACGTCACTTGCTAAAGGTAAAAATCGTAACAAGCAAGATAGAAATTATACTTAAACATTAAAAACATTAAAAATACTTAAAAAAAAAAACACAAAAAAACTCCATTATGCAACTTATTGAGCGCTTGATTAATTTATTAAACTCTTGAATCAATAATGCCTTACATTCGGAAATTCCCGAACGCGATAGGTTTTTTTTTTTTTTTTTTAAGAATGCCATAGTCCTTTCAAAATCGATGTCAGATCTAGACCTAGATTAAGTCTCTAGCCAAATTTAGATTTTTTTTTTTTTTTACTTTGAAAAATTATAACTGTCATACTAAGAGATTTCCCAATTTGGCCAACGTAATTCTTTTCTCTGCGAGATACAACAATTGTTAAATTCATTGGAAAATCGTTAGATCCGTTTTTTGTGTAGCTTGGTCAAGATTTGTATCGGAGTAGCTGACAAATGTTAAAATCAGAGCTTTTATCACATTTTTTTTTAAATTAGGAAATCTTCGTTTTCAATCTGTGGACCTACATCAGTTTCATTATTATTGTAAGAAGGATAAATTAAAGCTAGAATCTGACTCAGGCAACATGTTTAAAAATAAAAATTTCTCCTTTAAATGCACGCTTCGTTCTCTGAAATCATAAACCTGTTCACCTTTTTTTGTACGTGTAACTATATGATGTAAACTGGTTCGATTTATGAACGCTGCAAATGGGAAACTCAATAGAAATTCCTTTATTATTTTTTTCTTATAAAGGACTTTAGTTCTTAAGCTAACACGCTATATACAAAGGCCTTTTTTTTTTTCAAAAGTAAAAAGGAAGTTTTAACAAGTAGTGCTGACGTTTTACTTACGCTCTAGTGATGAGTTTGTTGTCTATTGACGTCCGAAAAATCTAACATATTCTGGATCTCAATGAGGTGAATAGCCGTTTTATTGGGGTCGCCCAAGACACCTACACAAATGTACACTTTCCCTTTTAACTGACACAGTGTCACGAATTAGGTATATGAGTGTTACAGTTAAGATCATAAATAAATTAACCTCCGAAACAAATATATGTGCCTTAACAGTTGGTCAATAAACTCTTCAGGCCGTCATAAGAGTGAAATCATTATTAATAGTAATTATTCATTAATTTTTAATGAGAGTTTTTAAGATTTTTATTTTGTTTGTGGAGGTTTTTTTTCTACGTAGTTTTACCTAATTCGTAAGGCGCTTGGCTTCCGAACCGAGAGGTCCCGGGTTCGAATCTCGGTTAAGACTGGGATATCGGTATTTTAAGGCGCCCCACGGTCCACCAAACTCTATTGGGTGTCTGACATTACTTGGGGAATGTTAGGCGGTTGGTCGTCGTGCTGGCCAAGTGGCACCCTCGTTAACTGTTGAAACAGATGAGCTTCCTTTACATCAGCCTTTTATGCTCGGCGACCCCTTTTTACAATCCCCCACTCTGACGCACCCCCCCCCACACACACACATAGAACAATAGAAGAATAGACAAAAACAATCCATATTTTCGATGGTCTTAGGCGGCCCCTGGCAAATCGTCATTCGACCCCCAAAGGGGTCGCGACCCACAGGTTGAGAACCCCTGCTTTACATCATCTTCTGTATAGATCGCAAGGTCTGAGAGGGGGAGGTTTGCTTTTTCTTAACCTTATTCACAATGTAACAATTTGATTCCATTAAAAAAAAACACAATAAGTAATCTCTTTTTAATTTAAATAAAAATAACCATTCGATCATCTTTTAGTTTGGGCATTCTAACCTTTCCTACTTTTCAGGTTGCCCCCCCCCTCCTTTTTTTTTTCCACGATGTGGGAAATGCCATTGTATTGGTCCTCAGCTCAATACACACCCAAGCGATGATGTGTCATTTCTCTTATCACCCAGTTCTAAAAATAGAATCACATTCTCGGGCCTATTTATAAATAGCATTTAAGGAGAAAAAAAACTTTTTTAAGAAAAGCCATATGAACATAAAATAACATTGCGCAAATGTTTTCTAACCGGACTTCATCAAATCACGCACGTCAGTTGATCTTGCCACCCTAAGCCAACCCCCCCCCCTCTTTATAGTTCGCTAGTCACGTGACTAATTCAATGGGAATAGCGGAAGAAAATGTATGTTAATTGTTCATTTTGTCATGCTTAACAAAGCAGTGTGATTTGTGCATGGCACCTTTTTGTCAATAACATTTTACAGGCGTGGGCAAATGGTGTCGTCTGCTGAGTGAACCAAAATGACATGCATAGAGTCCCGCCCTTTTTTAATGGCCCATTTAAAAACCGGACGTAGAAAATGACTCGAAATTTAGTTTAGGTACGTTTTGACCAATACCAAGTTGAACCAACTCTGCGAACCAGTTATTTTCCTTGGGCACGTTCCATCAGCATCATTCTAGTCGTCAGCAGTGGTTCTCTCTATTTTCTCTCCCAGCAAGTCAAGGGTCGTTCTGAGTTATTTACTTTTTTAAAAATGTCCTTCAATCGCTACTATTAACTCACGCTTTCGTCATTAAATAAAAATTGAATCGTTTGTTTTGACAACTTTTCATCCAACTTTTTATATACATATTTCAAAATATCAGTTCATTGACATATAAGCTTTGATATAACCTTTGTGAACATGACACAATGCCTAATAAAAAGTTACAATGTTCGTCGTCCTGCGCCCAAAGCAAAGTCACGTGTATACTGTACACGTCACATTTGTTCAATAGAATACAGATAGTTGAGCCAATCAGAGATCAACTTGAAAAATATGCAAAATACTTTTTTTTTTTAAGAACAAAGCTTATACTAAGCGTAGTTTGCTTCAGTCGTGTCATTAAATGTGTAATAGATCTAGAATCTGAAATGTTTACCAGATGTTTTTGTTTAGCGCTATTTCATGCTTTTAGCTTTCTCAAAACGCTAGTAACCTATCACTTGCCTGGACCAGTTGGGAAAAAGGAGGGGGGTGTTTGAAAGAAGGGGGTATCTGGGTGATCGCTTTTTAAATGCTTTTTATTAAAAAAGAATTTAAAAAAAAAAAAAAGGGAATGACCTGAATTCGAAATCGGGGCTTAAACCTCCCCAAGCTAACAGTCAACCACTGTGCTAGCCAAGTGCTGATGTAATTAGAAGGTTTTATATTTATAGCTACAAATTTAAAGCGGCCACCTGTAAAGTGGACTAATGCAGTTTATTTTGGGCCACCAAATTCACGCCTAGGCCACCGATAACCTAAGGCTGGCACTGATGTAGGGGCTGCCGTGGGTGGCTGGTCGACACATAGACCGAAGCTAGACTATCAAAATATCTTTTTATATTCAACGTTCAACATCTCTCTTTATTCATCGTTCAAATCACTCCTTATTCATCGTTCAACATCTCTCTATATTCATCGTTCGACATCTCTCTATATTCATCGTTCGACATCTCTCTATATTCATCGTTCAACATCTCTCTTTATTCATCGTTCAAATCACTCCTTATTCATCGTTCGACATCTCTCTATATTCATCGTTAGACATCTCTCTATATTCATCGTTCAACATCTCTCTTCAACGTCCCATCTCTCTTTACTTCTCCTGTCCCTCAGAGTATTCTCTATTTCTTTAAGACGCCGGCTCCCCCCCCCCCCCCCCCCCATTCATCCGTTCCTTACCGTTGTCAAAGAAACTTAACACCTCCAGGTTTTGTCAACATTGAATCCATATTAAAAGTACGTGGGAACACGGCTCCAGACGAAAGTGACGGAGGTGGCGGTGGGGGGAGTTCATTGATGGTCTGGACTATCACAACTGATTACCCTCATTGATCCACGCCGCGTGGTGTGCCTGTTGTTGTTGTTGTTGACACTGTGACTCATTATACTGGCATCTCAATGACCAGACGATTCTCCTTTAGGTAGACGTGTTTTGATGACTGTCCTGTCCCCCCGCAGATCTGTTGTATTTTTTTTTTGGTTACTTGGCGTAGATATACATGTTTGGTGGAGTTAGTTGTAAAATATGCACATTCATTGGCCTCCTTCAGTCGTGAAACGACTATGGTTCATCTCAAAACACTTTTTCGTATGACTGTGGGAGCCCTATTTTGGAGAGACACTCCCGTCCCACATATATTACATGTCAAGGTGGCTTTTGCTTTGGTGGTAGAGGAGCTGGCCATTTTCCCGTGTGGCACGCCTTTCTTCAAGAGCCGAGACCCATATTTTCTCGCTGTCCATAGCCTTCTTGGTCACCGTCTCTCTCCAACTAGTGCGGTCTAGGGCTATTTCTTCCCAATGGTCAGTATCAATGTTCACTGATTTTAAATCCCTTGTTATCACATCAACGTAACGGAGGTGGGGGGCGACCGCTCACACTGCGGAATATTTACACTGTCCCGCGCTTGGTCAAGTTGACCCCTCTCTCCTTTTTTTTGTTAACACACACACAAATATCCATCATTAAGGGTTCGAAGGTCGTCCACGATACTTTTTTTTTGGTAGGAAAGAATATCTGTTGCCTTCTTCACACCATCGCTTCCTATTAATTCTAGATGATTGGTTTCAATGTGGCCTGGAGAGGGCCAACGTGGCCCCGCAATAGTTTAGGAGCTTGGTGTTAACACGTTTAAGTTGGAGGCTCGGTATTTATTATATAGTCAGTATTTGATGTTGTCATTACGACCTTTTCTGTTTGTTGACTTGCTTCCCAAGAATTGTCTTTTGTCGTATGTCAATGTAATACTGGTCAGTGTCATTAGGGAGATGTATTTGGGGGAGGGGGGGGGGAGATGGTTTAGAAGGAACCGTTTTGTTTTCACCATAAATCTTGTGTTTTTCTAACTATCTGTACAGATGATTATCTGAGGTTACCAAGTCCCTTAACTCTTTCTCTCCGTAATTATTTTTCAACATTTTAAAGGAATTCTTTATTTTGCGTATTACTATTTTACTACCCCTGTTATGATTGGTCTTCAATAGCTTTGTTGTTTGTTATCAGAAAATGTTGTATTTGGTGTGGAATTAAAGGGAAATGCTTCGCTCTATTTATATAATTCAAAGTCAAGTTTAAAAAAAAAATTAATATCAATTTAATTTAATTAGGTCAAATCAAATTAACGATGGTATCGTCGATTAGGAGAGAAAGTTAATAACTCTTTTTTTAATCACACACAAATCTTTCACTTTTGTGATTATGAAGTAACAACAACACAAAAAAATGCACTGAATGATTTTTGAAACCATGATTGAGTGCACTGGGCTTCAGTGCTATGTTTTTAGAACACTGGGCGTTGGTCTTGAAACGTTTTCTGTAACCCTAACCGCCCTAACCCAATAATACTTTCTATATATTTGAAAAGAGAAGTTTTAATATTAAGCTTTGGACAACTAAAACAGCAATATGTCTTTACGGGTTACAAAAACTATCGGCCCACAGTATAATTTTAGATATATAGTGGTGCTATTCCCATACTTTGTTATTCTGACAATAAATATAATGGTTATGAGTTTCTGAAACCTGATATCTATGGCGTGCAAACTGCTAGGTGAATTTTCTTCTTCGTTCTCATTTTTCATGTTGGAGGATTTCAGATCCGTAATCCTATATCTGAGATGGACCAGGCAGTTCTCTTCTATAGGAAGGTTCCGGGGCAGAGTCTTGTTCGGGCCTCTAGATAATGTATGCAGCTATATCTGAGATGGACCAGGCGGGTCTCTTCTATAGGAAGGTTTCGGGGCAGAGTCTTGTTCTGGCCTCTAGATAATGTATGCAGCTATATCTGATATCGACCAGGCAGTTCTCTTCTATAGGAAGGTTTCGGGGCAGAGTCTCGTTCGGGCCTCTAGATAATGTATGCAGCTATATCTGAGATCGACCAGGCAGTTCTCTTCTATAGGAAGGTTTCGGGGCAGAGTCTTGTTCGGGGCTCTAGATAATGTATGCAGCTATATCTGAGATGGACCAGGCAGTTCTCTTCTATAGGAAGGTTTCGGGGCAGAGTCTTGTTCGGGCCTCTAAATAATGTATGCAGCTTTGAAGGACGTGGTCGGCAGTCTCTAGTGATGCCCCAGAACGCCAAGTTACGCTACTCCCGACCTTTAGCTCGTCTCATTCTGTTGTGTCCGATGTTGAGGCGACAGATTATGCCATATTAAAGACAGCTAATCTTACCCTCACAATAAAATTGATCTGACGTAGTTACTGTTTTCTTACCTTCAAATATTTCTGTGAACTTGTAATGCAATTAACACTTAAATGATGTAACAAAGACACACTTTAGGGTAGTTTTGTACTTGCAAGTTAACTTGATTTCGAATGTAAATTACCCCCCCCCCTCTTTTTTTTTTCTCGACGCAGCCATTTTGCTTTTAAAAAGTATCGAATGTCCATAAGTACCTTTTCAGGTATATTGACTATATTGCTACATTCGTTACAATGGCTATATTTATTTTCATTATCAAACATCCCTAGTTGGTGGCATTCGTCTTGCATATTTTTTGTGTGTGTATCTTATTTATTATTCTGTTTTTTTTTAAAGCAAATTTTAGAATGCGTGAATACATTAACATACATATATGGGGCAAAGGTAACTATGTAGGATACTGGCGTGGTCACGGCTCTAGGGTGTACTATTGTGGGTAGAAGAGTTCAAGCCCTATTTGTGTTCGCTGAGTGCACGATGGTCTAGGGGTAGTGTTTTATGATACGTTTATTGAAAGTACTGTATTGAGAGTGTTTTGTTTTTTTGTTTGCTCTGCAGGGACGATATGAGGCGAGACGATGATGACAGGTACAGGAGGGGAGGGGCCCGCAACGGTGGGCCCTCATTTGACAGATTCAACACAGATTATCTAGGTGAGTAAATTGGTTGCGACCCTTGAACTTGAGGAGTGGGAGCACACGGTTGCCGGCGA
Organism: Biomphalaria glabrata; assembly: GCF_947242115.1. Classification (NCBI taxonomy): domain Eukaryota; kingdom Metazoa; phylum Mollusca; class Gastropoda; family Planorbidae; genus Biomphalaria; species Biomphalaria glabrata. The sequence goes on from NC_074720.1 coordinate 4,129,743, forward strand.
GAACGTCTACGGGTGGAGCGCAGAAGTAGCGCTGTTTGGTTGTCTGAACGCCGCTGAGAATAACTCAGGGTGGAGCACACAAGTGGTTATGGGTTGGTCTGGCCGATATCGACTTTTTATTGAGACTTTACGATGTGTTGGAAAGAGGATTTAAATTGTAAAGGTTGTGTGACTTTTAAATTGTAAAGGTTGTCTGATTGAGTCAACATGATAAGAGTGTCATGACCAACGAACAACTGCAGTTCAAACCAGGGGTGTAGTTTTCAGTGACATCATGTCACTCCAGATATGTCGAACATTTTGACTGGTGACTTTTTTTGTTTCAATTTCAATCACCTTAACACTTTGGCTAACACTACTAACAGAAAGCCATTTCTCCATTTAGTCTCCACACCCCCCCCCCCCAATCTTACATCGTCTTGCCTTTTTGGGTGACCAAAGTTGGGAAGCTAGATGACTCAATCCAAAACGAATCATGACTTTCTTACGGCAACACTATTTGCTTTTGCATGTGGTAAATTGTATTTTTAGCAACCGACATAATATATAGATGGGAAAGTTTGTTCAAAAGTAGGTCTTGTTATTTTGAATTTAAATATTGCTGTCATATTCGTAATCACACCTTACCCTTAGTGAAGCAAAGGCGGGTCCAGAACTTCTAAAAGAAAAGGGGGAAGAGTTTTTGGATGGAGGTTGCAATAATAACCTCTTGAAATAATAATGCCATATCTTCTGTATGATTATTGAGAAACACATTTCTTTAGGCAATATATGAAATACATTCCTGTAGGCATAAATATTAATATATGCAAACGTGACATGGAGCTCTTCAAAATCGAGACTAACAGCTGGGAAAAAGTGGCACTGGATAGATCCACATGGGTGTGGGGGGTGGCGACTAAGGGGCGCCCTAAAGATGCCGAAATTAAAAATCCCAGTCTTCGCCAGGATTCGAGCCCGGGACCCTCCGGTTCTGAAGCCAAGCGCTTTATCAATTAGCCACCGCGCCTCAAAGATTTCTACTGACTCGTTAGATTTTCACTTATTTTCTGTTTCCTACTAACTTTAGCGATTTTAATTCCAGTCAATTTTTTTAAATTTTTAACTTTGTTACTAATCCTAAGCATTTGTTTTTCCCCCCTGCACATTGGCTTGAGAAATAACAAAAAAGAACTATGTTTGAGAAGATATGAAGATGCTTTCAAGTTGACTCTTATTCCGAGGAACTTTGTTCAGAGTGAGAGTGTGTTCATTAGCATGAAGTTTTACTCGTGTATTTGTTAGACAAACCGCACCACGAGGATACAGAACGAAACCTTTATGTACCTTCTATTCAATATACATTTCTCTCCTAATCAAACTCTCGGCGCCCCTGTGTGTTTAAAGAAGATGTGTCACGGACATAGGACATGTCACGAACAAGGCAGGCCAGAAGTTTTTTTGGTGTGTCGTTAAACTTGTCGAGCGGGTCGGGACTTCGGTCACAGTTTGAAGAATCCGTACACTTGGCTTGAGCCGCCTTTGAGAATCAGATTGTAACGATTTGAAATCCAGTAGTCCCGTTGTAGCTGGAAGGCGGCAGTAAGCTAAGTTTAGCGTGACCAGGTGGCGATAAAAACACTAACATAAGTGTCTACATTCCGGAGAATGGTTCTCTAATTATTATGTTTTAAACAGCTGCGTTGTAAGGTAGTGATGAGCATGTTTTAGCAAAATTTTGTACAATCACAAAGTCTGTTGTAGGCAATGTCTGCGTTGGACCGAGACCAAGCGTCATAGCAGGCCTGAACACTGGCATGCAACGTCGCAACCTGCGGGCAGCTTCAGCCAATCGCTTAATTCCTCGTCACAGCGACATGCAACGTCGCAACCTGCGGGCAGCTTCAGCCAATCGCGTAATGCCTCGTCACAGGTCTGTGCGACTTGGCAACGAAAGAGGTTGCTCCGAATCTCTGACCCCTGACCACGTGACTGTGGTCTTATACATCTCTTTAATGGCAATATCTTCCTATGATAAGATGTAGATCTAGATTTAGTGCTAGCCTAGATCTAGTTGATCTACTAAATAATCATAAAAATTAGTGAATTATTATTATTGTAACATACTTTTTATTACTTCAAGATGTCTAGATCTAGACTATTTTCACTTTTAAATTACACTGAAATCAATGAGGTCATTAATGTAAACAACACACCCACGTGACTGTTGAAGAGATCCGGAACTACCCCGTTAATGGTCTCCGGTGCCCACAGGTTGCGGCGATGCAGGTCAGTGTTCAGACCATTCTATAACAAATGGTCTCGGTTGGACTCCTTCAGTGGTAGAACCACTGTAGCTCGTTACTCTTGTGACTGTAGAGTCCTGTTCTGTGGAAACCATTCCACCTAATAAATTATGGATGACACGATCTCGGTCTGTTATTCCTACAGTCCATCTCAGCCATCGCTGCTGAGTCTCTTTCCAACCTTTAGGGGTGACGTCTCGCAAGCGTAGGTGGTGCGTTGGGCAATGATTGTATTGGAGTTGCAATGGTGACCAAACTTCGTACTAGACCGAGACCAATAGTTACAGAAGGCCTGAACACGGACCTGCAACGTCGCAACCTGTGGGCAGTGGAGATCAGTAACTCGTAGTCACGTCATATGTCTGTACGGCGTGGCAACGAGCTATAGGCCTAAACTGCCCACATTTTGTGACGTTGCAGGCCAGTGTTCAGGCCTTCCGTAACTAATGGTCTCGACTAGATTCGCGGGACATATATCCATAGACAAGACGTGTACCAATGTCAGACATAAAATGGAAGCCGAAAAGAGGAAAGTGATAACAAGGCCTTCACGTTTGACACGGCGTCGCATCTTTTTGGGAGAATTGTGGGCACCAATGGCGTAGAGGTTGTGGATGTCGTCTATAACCAATCTCTGCTTGCGAGTCCTGGACACAGACTGCAGAGCTAGAGAGGAATTGAGAGGCTACAGAAGGATCCTAGCATTGGAATTGAGATGCTACAGAAGGATCCTAGCCATGGAATTGAGATGCTACAGAAGGATCCTAGCCATGGAATTGAAATGCTACAGAAGGATCCTAGCCATGGAATTGAGATGCTACAGAGGGATCCTAGCATTGGAATTGAGATGCTACAGAAGGATCCTAGCCATGGAATTGAGATTCTACAGAAGGATCCTAGCCATGGAATTGAGATGCTACAGAAGGATCCTAGCCATGGAATTGAGATGCTACAGAAGGATCCTAGCCATGGAATTGAGATGCTACAGAAGGATCTTAGGTATCACATTCAAAGACCGCATCACAAATGTAGAGATTAGAAATAGGGTTACTGCAGCGATTGGATTCCACGATGACCTACTAACTAGTGTAGAAACAAACCGCAAACTAAAACTCTATGGCTCGCAAAGACCTTTCTTCAGGGAACATTACCAGGAAAAAGAAGAGTCAGTCAGAGAAAGCGATGTCAACACAACATAAAAGAGTGGAAGGGCCTGTCATTGAAAGAGGTTCTATCCAAGGCCAAAGACAGGAATGGAGAAAGGCGTTCGACTGATCTCGCGTGGTGACCCAATGGTCCCCAGACTAAGGGATAGGTGAAGGTGAAGAAGGGGATGTGCGCCACTTGTCAAAGTGGCGCCCTGTTTTGGGGGTTACAAACAATTACTTTTCGCTTGACTTGCGTTTCTTTCAGAACTGAGGTCACGGTTCATTGCTGACGATAGTTTTCCTTGCCACCACCTCTCGACTACGCCACTGCTACAGCCATTAAAATATTAAAAAAAAAAAAAAAGAAGAACGCATTCACAATGAGTTAGCAAACTTAGTACAAGTTAGTACTGAAAACTCTCTAGCAAATATTAGTTTCTGACCTCATTAGATGCGACCTTATAAAACGGTAGTGTTTCTCATCTCAAGTCTAACGGTGGTGAGTGAGTGAGTGAGTGATTCAAACACACCTTCACAGTTCGTCCAAAACAAACAAAAATAAAACACGAAATAAATATTTGAATGCAAAACGATTCCGTTGTATATCGTAGGTTTACATGGGTGCAGCTTAAACATGCCTGTTACTTAGTCAGTTGATCCTTGCAAGTTTGAGTTGTGGACGAAATAGTTTTAAAAATTTCATTCCGAATTAGCCATACAGTCACTGTTTTGGGACAATTATGTAGAGAGGTTGATATAACATGGTTGTACCCTGGGGCCATATTTTCACGAAAGAGTGACTGATTATTGAACTCATCTAAGACATAGGATTCCTTCCACTCCTCGTAAATCTATTGTTACAAAGTCAAACTGTCTGTAATTCTGCTGAATTTCTGGAGCGTTTCATATAACATGGTTGTACTCTAGGGACATATTTTCACGAAGAGTGGCTGCAGTAATAGTGTGTTGAGCGAGTATTAGCTAGCTGACATGTAACTGGCGAGAGTGTTTTTTAAAGTTGCGCACCTTCTAATGCTTTATTTTACCCCTTTGTTTGCATGATACATTTTCTCTCTAAGTTCTAGTTTAAAAAAAAAGAATTAAAAAAGTTGTTCTTCTTCTTCTATTGTCCAACCCAAATACCCGTTTCAGTTTTACCACCTTAAAACACACAAAAAAAAACTTTTTAAAAAAATATTACAAAGTGTAATTTGTATGCATTTTTGATAAACTGAATTCTTATTTTGTTTTAATGAAACAAAACAGTTGTCTACACTTGGTCAGAAACACTTTTGACATTAATTTTCTTTTATTTTGTAACGTTCAAAAACATGCGTTAAATGTTAAAACTCAGAAATCCATTACACAAGCTAACAAGCTAACTTACTGTATACACTCTTTTAGCTTTTGTAGAACCATCAAACTTCCACAACAAAATAATAATAATTATATGGTTAAAAATATTGGTTTGGTATAATCTGAACACAGCGTCCTGTTTTAGGTCACAAATTATCTTATCTTATAAATTACAGACGTTCCTTCAAAAACAACAATGCAACCTAGTGGTGTCTAGGTGTTGATCTAGTTGTGTGGGTATTAATTAGAAACTTTATCACTGTTAAGTCATTGGCTTTTTTCTGGCTGATTCAGGCAACCCGTTCCATGCTCAACATTGAGATCTCGTAAGTGGGACCTTGGGATAATAAATGGTTATTCTTTTTTTTTATTTTATTTTATTGTTTTTGGGCGTGACCCGAACATTTGACATGGCATTGTGTGTTACCTGTCCCGGCATGCTCCAGCCCCCCCCCCTCCCCATTCCCCTGGCGTGTTCGTTACTTCATTAAGTCAATTGCAAAGTCAAGTACGTTCGCCTGGGGGGGGGGGGGGTGATGTTGAGTGTTTTGACTCCATCGCTACGTCTTAACCAAATGTTTGGTCCCACCTACTGGCTCAATACTCTTTTATGTATCGATACCTCGAAATGACTGTTTTGTCTGTATTCGATTTAATTTTCCAAGCTAAGACTCAAGTAATTGATCATTGACAAACAAGCGTATCGGATCAGTATTGCTTGCCTGCCACTTTATATTCTTGCTGTACGCTAGTATTGTATTGGTCCTGTTTTTGTTTTTTTTAATACCTACTTAACTCTTTCTCTCCTAACTGACGATACCAGCGTTGATTCCACCAGAATGTGGTAAATAATTACGGAGAGAAAGAGTTAAGATGAAACTCTCTTCATGAGTAGAAGGGAAAAAGTGGATCAAACGTTGGAAGTCTGCAAATTCCAGAAACTGGCATTGAAGTTGATCGAGTGTTGCGCTTATAACGCGAATGTTCGTGGGTTCGTTTGAGACCATTCTTGCAACGTCGCCACCTGTGGGCAGCTTAGACCAATATCTCGTTACCACCCAGGGCCGGTCGTAGCAATTGCGGTGCCCTATGCGAAACTGATTGCGCGGGGCCTAGTCTGGGGGGGGGATAAAGATAATAAGTGAAAATTAAGATTTTGTATTAGAAACATTCGGTTAAAGGGGAAATTCGTACGATTATTACATTGTATTACATGAAAGCTGACAACGCCTTTTTTTTTTTATCGCGCGTAGGATTGGCGTTTTCCGTATTGATATAACACACTCAAAGACAATTTTGTCTATTTTTCAGGAGATTTGTATGAGTTTTCAGGAGATTTTAATAAGTGCAGGACATTTCAAAGAATTCTTCGTATATATTTTACAATTAATAATTACACATAGAATTAGCGCGGGGCCTATGAAAGCGCTGGGCCCAGTGCGACCGCATAGGTTGCAGTGGTCTAAGACCGGCCCTGTTACCACCTCACAGGTCTGTACGACTTGGAAACGAACTTTAATAAGTCTCCGCGATCCTCAGGCTGTGACGTCGCAGGTCAGTGTTGAGGTCTTCCATAATGATTGGTCTCGGTTCGATACCTTTTTTTTTTATGACTCCGATCAGATCTGTGCCGATCTTATTAGAACCGTTCCTGTTTGATCCGATCCGTAAAGCAAGACTTTCAGACACTAGCAGCAATCTTTAATAACCAGGTTAAACAACATTCAAATACGTAATTGGACTTGGTATATATGTGATGTTAGATCTGCATATATTTCATTTAGCCCTTAAATACAAAGTAGTGCAAATTAAGCCGATACGTCCATAACCAACACCCCTGTACGGCAGTGCTGAACCACTGAAGAAAACAGCACACTTTTTTTTTCCTTGGCACAGTCTGCGAAAGAGCTCACAGCTCAGCAGCAATAAAGCTGGCTAGAAGAAGAAGAAGAAGCCGAAACGTTAATTAGACCAGCAACTGCTATGTACGTCTGTGAGGCTAAATCTGAGGTACTAAGTACTCCATACGTAGTCAAAAAATTGCTTTATAATGTAGTGCTATACTAATTAGTTTGCCTGTGACTACACTATATGATTTATTGAAATCATCAAAGGCATTATTTATGAAACATCATCAAAAATTAGAGTTGCGGTACTTGAATTGCAAATCCGTCCAACCAACGTAAATCTATTATTACGAATTCAAACTATGTCTGCAACTCTTTTGTTTTGTTGTTTTCAAGTCGTCTTTTCATGTCTTTTGACAAGAGTTTCTGGAGCGTGGCAAGGTCTGGTTATGCAACAGTAAATTGTCATTTAAACAGATCCTTGGAGAGAAAATTAGGGGGGAGGGGATGGGGGGAGGGAGACGTCGGTGTGCCACTTTGTGCGTACGACTTGCCAGGCTGACACGAGGTCACATTAGCATATTTCGCTTTTGTCGCCTGCTTGCACGAACGGGTTATCACTGAGATCAAATCTGTTGCTTGTTCGAAACATTAAGACGGCACTGAGCCTCGTATGTTGTCTTTTTTTTAAAACTCTTATTCTATTTTCTACCTCTTGGCTTACCCCTTCCATAATACAAACTGTTTCAACATACATATAGACCTACATTTGTACTGCCCTGCTTGACTGACATTAAAACAAACCACTCTAAGCCATTATTTTGTTCTACCAAATGGTAAGCTGGTCGTTTAGGAAGTCAAGATTCAAGAGTAGCCCGGATGACTCGCTCTTTTGCCTGATCAGCTAGAATGTTTACTATATCAGCCAGAATGTTTACTATATCAGCCAGAATGTTTACTATATCAGCCAGAATGTTTACTATATCAGCCAGAATGTTTACTATATCAGCTAGAATGTTTACTATATCAGCTACAATGTTTAAAGTCATTGATCACAGATTGCGTGATGATATTGTTTCTAATCTCTTGAGTCCTTATAGCTAAAGCCATCTATCCCATAAGACACGACACACTGAAACCTAGAGCTATGTCACGTGATAAAACGTGTCATGGTCAGCCAATCAACGCTTTCTGCACAGATCCTTCCGCAATACACATTGACAGTGCATAGAAAATCTAAAAATAGCTCATAAACGTCCAAAAGGGGGGGGGGGAGGGAGAAATTTAAGTTACGTAAGAACGATAATCCAGAAGATTATAGAAAGTATTGTTTAGATAGTGGAGATTTAAAGGGGACAAAAAATGTTGACACTCTGGGCGCCATACGTTTTTGATTCATTGTGATCTTTTATTGAAATAAATCTATAATGTGTTTCTATGCTTGACATTGTGTGATTGTGTGTTTATTTATGTCTGAATCATTTGTTTGAAATTCAAGACTTTAGATATCATAAGGTGTTAATGTCACGACTCCCTGGAAACATTCGGTTATTGTGTCACTAGACTATAGGTCTGGAATCCTTGATTCGTATTAACCACACGATACCAGTGTCAACAGCTTCATTGTATTTTTATTAGAAGGAGAATCCATTGTGTCCCTTTCTTAAACACATCCGTTTTTTTTCCCTCTTTTAAGTCTAATAGTGTAATTATTAAGATTTTGAAATTAGAGCTAATTGTCATTTAATAATAGGTGTCAAGGTCAAAATTGTTTTCATTGTATAAATAACAGGTTTATATGTCGAGAAGAACATTTAATTTTCTATTACAACTAAAAATAGCTATCGGAATTTAAGATAAGCTGGGATTTTTCCAACAGAAGATTCTGGTTCTTTCCTGTGTATTGGAGAAGCCTCTAATGTGTAAAGTAGATTTGCAAGCGATGCCATGATTGGTATTCTGATTCTTTGCTGTGTATTGGAGAAGCTTCTAAGGTGTAAAGTAGATATGCAAGCGATGCCATGATTGAGACTCTGATTCTTTGCTGTGTATTGGAGAAGTTTCTAAGGTGTAAAGTAGGTATGCAAGCGATGCCATGATTGAGACTCTGATTCTTTGCTGTGTATAGGAGAAGCTTCTAAGGTGTAAAGTAGATATGCAAGCGATGCCATGATTGGGATTCTGATTCTTTGCTGTGTATTGGAGAAGCTTCTAAGGTGTAAAGTAGATAGGCAAGTGATGCCATGATTGGTATTCTGATTCTTTGCTGTGTATTGGAGAAGCTTCTAAGGTGTAAAGTAGATAGGCAAGTGATGCCATGATTGAGATTCTGATACTTTGCTGTGTATTGGAGAAGCTTCTTAGGTGTAAAGTAGATATGCAAGCGATGCCATGATTGAGATTCTGATTCTTTGCTGTGTATTGGAGAAACTTCTAAGGTGTAAAGTAGATATGCAAGCGATGCCTTGATTGAGACTCTGGTTCTTTGCTGTGTATTGGAGAAACTTCTAAGGTGTAAAGTAGATATGCAAGCGATGCCATGATTGAGATTCTGATTCTGTGCTGTGTGTTTATTAGGTAGGCAAGTGATGCCATGGTTGTCGTCTAAAATGTCACGTGTTCTGGACGTTTCGTTTGTTTGTTTTTATTTATTTAGATGTAAACCCCCCCCCCCCCCCCGACAGAACTAGGTTCCACTTTTTCCCTAACGCGTGAAAATAATTCAACACTTGTTCATTTCTTTTATCCTCAGAGCGGTGGTTCAGGCTTTTATAAAGGACAATCTAAACTTATGCACGGATGATAGAATATATAGATATAATCGACGCGGTTTATAATTAGATTTTTTTGTTTTCATGCCGAATGTTTTGGACCAAAAAGTGTCACATGGGACGACCAGTTTACTGTGGAAGAAATCGATTCTACTTCCTTGACACCAAGGGCAGGTTTTTTGTTTCTTGTCTGTTTTTTTGTCAAAGTGTTAGGGTCTCTTGTCAATATTACTTCCGTGACGTCAGTAGGATGATCTTGGACATAAATAAAATCTTTACTTCAAGACTTTTTTTTTTTCATTTGTGCAACTTTCCGCATCTTTTTCGATGCTAGATACTTTTATTTTATGGATAAAAAAAAACGAATCCTATATTTGTGGTGACCTGCGTCATTCCATATCTTCCCAGGGTTCATCTTTGTTTCAGAGCTGTCTGGACTAATTGGCTATTGGCATAATCTACAGGCTCATTGACGGGGTGGCAGTAACTAGTGTCTCCTCACATTGGCACGAGTCACGTTCCGATTTTCTGTTTATCGGAACATTGTTGTCTTATCCTGTTGCGTTTTGTCTTATATTGTCTTATAAAATACAGACGTTACTTCGAAAAAGATGATGATTGCGTCGTACGCGTCATGTATTTAGTCAATGACTTAATTTTTGGCAAGTCACTGGTTTTCCTGGCTGACTCAGGCAACCCATTCCATGCTCTAATAGCACTATGGAAGAAGGAGTATTTGTACAAATTTGTCCTAGCATATGGAACGAGGAATGTGCCTTTATCTTTGTCTCTTTTCAGGGAGTATTTTATTGGATTTTGTTTTTGTATTTGAAGATTATGATTCAGTGTTTTATGTATAATTGCTACTTTACTTTTGAGTCTTCTGTCCTGAAGGCTTTCTAAATTTAGTGATTTTACTAAAGGTGTTACTCTAATAAAGTGTGAATATTCGTTTGTTATGAATCTCACTGCTCTATTTTGTGTCTGCTCTAGTTTCTTAATGTTTTCTTGAGTTGAGGGGTCCCAAACAGAGGATGCATATTCTATTATTGGCCTAACCAAGGTTAAATATCATTTTAGTTGTATGTTCTTATTTGATTTGTAGACATTTCTTTTAATAAACCCTAATGCTTTGATTTTTAAAAATGATTTCACCAATATGGGGATTCCATAATAGTGTTTCATTTATTATAACTCAAAGACAGGCCTTATTATTATAACACCTAGGTATTTTGAGTTTTTACTTTATGTTACTGGTTTACCATGAATAAGATAAGTGGAATTTGTTTTAGCTCATTTGTTACTCTTAATAACTGAGCTTTTTCTGGCCTACTCCAAACTTGATTCCCATTCCTGTAATTCATCAGATTCTCTGTATTCAATAGATGAAGCATAACTTTGAAGACTTCCTTCTGTCTCATGGTGAATCTCAAGCCGTGGTCGGGTCCTCTGTTTCGGGAAGTTTAGTGTGTGTCCCATGGATTGTGCCTTGTGAACAATTGTATTGGTTAAGTTGGGGGTCAATGTCTGGAGGAAACGGTTATGTGAAGAGAAAGTGGGGGGGGGGGGTGAGGTTTGTGTATGAAACTTCAAGGCTGTCAACGAACGTTTGCTGACATGTGTGGTGATGTGTGGTGAATGTGAACTTTGGTGCAGACAGTACCTTCCCCCAACTATCAGTCTCTCTCATTCTCTCCACCATTCTCTCTCTCTCTTTCTGTCTCTCCCCCATTCTCTCTCTCTCTCTCTCCCCCCTCCTTTTTCTTTCGCTCTCTTTCTCTCTCTCTCTCTCTCTCTCTCTCTCTCTCTCTCACGCTCAACACTTCACATTTGAAGAGAGAGAGAGAGAGAGAGTACGGGGCGTGTTACAGCCTCAACCATTTTATGCATTTTGTCCGTCACAATTTAACCTCGCCAAGACACAATCCGTTTTTTGTCTACTCGCTTGAAGGTCATGACCTTGACCACGTTAAATACACGCAAAACAATACACGACTCTGGGTCGCTTCGTGGCCAAGCGCTTGGCTTCCGAACCCAGGGTTTTCGGGTTCAAATCTCAATGAAGACTTCCTCCATACTCTAATGAGTTCCCGACATTATTTGGTTGGTCATTGTGCTGGCCACGTGACACCCTAGTTAACAGTCGTAAATATGAGTGAACATCATCTGCCCTTGAAATCACAAAGTCTGAAACTGGAACTTAACTACCAAGACCGATTCTGATACAATATTGTCTGCGAATACTCGATTGTCCCCCTCAGATTGCTAGACTTGATTACAACGTGATCGCACTTTACTATCAATAATAAACTTGTCGTTTCGGGAAGGAGAAGGTTCTGTATTCCTTTAGAAATATTTCGGTTATCAATTAGTGTGTACTATCTGAATCTATACTAATTGTTTGCAAGTAATCCCTTGTGAGGAAAGGAACCTGACACAAGACTCCATCCATATAGAAATATAATTGATTAAATGACATGAGTCAGTATTTCAGAAGTTCAACTGGATAAAGTCCATAGACGGAGATGTTTCTAAATGTTTAAAAGTAAAACAGAATTCTTCTTTAAGAATTATATATACTGAAAAGATTGAACATACACAATCTATCGAGCAATAATACACATTATAATCCAAATTCAATCATAAATTCACGTTAGTAGATTTAACATGAAGCCTGAAACTTATTGATTTTACAGACTGTTTCTCGGACTGGCGATATAAGCTAGTCTCCCCTATTTATAGGTTTTCAAACCGAAATTTTTCTTTTCGATACGGAAATGACATAAAAAAAACTTTCCATTTTCAGAGACCATCTTCAGTATTGCCAAGGCTGAGTTTTGACATTGGATTGTAATACAACCCGCTGGTGTCAAACTTTTTGGTGACCTATTTTCACTGTTGATCTCTTTCTGTAGTATGCTTTACTTTACCGACTTGAGACGAAGATGTGGGTTAAACAAGTTCTTATGAGACGTACTTCTCCTGGCCTTTTTTTTCAGTAGAAGTAAATGTTTTACTAGCGGATACCCGACCTTCTCTTGATCATCTTTTTGTAGTGGCGAAATGTTTGTTCTATTGCCTGGGAGCCATAAAAGAAACAGACATTACCCGCATCGCAAACAAATGATCGAGCCTGATCCTGGCGTCTCTATTGTGTAGGATAGTTTTGTTGGGACGGAGAGCTTCGTTTCTAGGGTCCAGATATAGCCTGCGGCCCTAGTTTTTGACCACTTCTGTTTTTGTTTTTTTGTTGTTGTTTTTTTTAAAACAGGTCTCTTAAGATTTCGCTCGAACTATTTTTTAAATTGATAGTTTTTTAACCTGGCACTCTGTCTGGTACAAATTCTGTACACACCTTATTTCTCCTTCCCCGAACCCCGGATGAAGTCGAAATCTAGCACAATCATTTCTTGTACCTGACAAAACACGAATCAATAACTAGAACCAAAAAAAAAATTAACCTATTAGTTAATTAACTATTGATAATGAATTATTTTGTTTGGTATCGAACAATGTAAAGAAATCGTACTTGTCAGATGTGGTGGTTTAAGTTGAATTAGTCCCCTCTGAGGAGGCTTGAGCCTTGGGTGATTTTTTTTTGTAGGCATTTAAAAAAGATGACTGTAACATTGAACAAGATACCCCGCTTCTCCCACCCTCCTTTTTGTTTTCCCCAAACTGGTCCAGACAGTGACAGTGAGAAAGCTAAAAGCATAAGATGACTTATTGTTTGTCGAGATCTATTACACTTTTAATTACACGACTGACCCAAACTGACACAATTACACTTCATATAAGCTTGTGTTTTTTAAAAAAAAAGTCTTTTTAATGCATTCCTTGTTTTTTTTTTAAGTTTTTGTAAATTGTGTCCAGTGTGTGGTTGGGGGAGGGGGCACTCGAGCGTGCACGGTATGTCAGTGTAATCGATTAGATTATTAAATTGCCTGCAGTCTATTTAGAATGTGTTGCCCTGATCACCTGAGAACGTGTTTGTTGTCGCTGTAGACATGCCCTTCCAATCAGCTCCTCAATACTACCCCCGCATGGCCATGCTCCCGCAATGCCCAAGTGACTGGGGTTGTATTCTACATGTGTTGGGGCGTGCCTGGACGACAACAACAACAAAAAAAGATTCTATGTTCTTGGGCGTGTCGTGGGGTGGGGTTAACTTTGTGCATCTTATTAAAACATTTTTTGTCTTTTTGTCAGCCAGAAACGCAGCTAGCGGAATTGTTTACCCTAATCCTGAGCCTTTTTTTTCCCCAATTAAATATACCTTAGTATGTCAAGAAAAAGAAAGCTGCCCTATCAGCTAGCCCTAAGAGATGCATACAATTGCACGAACTGTGGCCAAATCTGGCGCTCCAGAATTGGCTTGATCAGTCACACCAGATTCTGCCCCGTCTCAAGACGATACCAAAACCAGTGACTCCTCTAGGCGAATTAATTGTCTTCCGAGACAGAAGGAGTCTTATACCTTACTAAATACTTTTAGGTTACTTTGTAATCAAATTGAATGGGCTTGACAGAGTCTATCTTCAAAAAAAAAAAAAAGAATAATAGGCCTACGTCCTAAGCATGCCTTAGGTCAATCTAGTCTAATGGTAGTTTATTATTTCTTTTAGTACTCAAGGCGTTAATACTATACATATTCCATATGGAAAAAATAGCAGTCTAAACTAGAAATAAAAGATTACGTTGGGCAGGTCACCTCGAAAAAATGCCAGAGAACAGAGGAGCAAAGATTGTTCACAGGCAAAAACCAAAAGGCAGGCGCCCCAAAAGGCAGACCACGAGTACGGTGGCTTGAGGACATCGAGGCAGTAGCTAAGAGTCCGGGCATGGAGATGTAAAGCACAGGATAGATCAGAATTGAGAGATGTGCTAAAGCAGGCCTGTGACCTAAATGGTCTTTCACGTCTATTGGATTGATTGATGGACCAGTCTAAACTCCAACTGTAGCTCATTCTATTTCACTTGTCATCTTATGTTGGAGAAAGAAAAAAACTAACAGCAGGATGAAAATACATCATAAAATAACAATTCGGGTGGCGCCATTTTAAGAAGAACAAAAAGTCCTTCCAAACCCTGCAGCTGAGTGGGATCGTGTCCACATGTGGGAACCACCAGTGTCCACACCACTGTCCACACCACTGTTTGACTTGATGCCATTCTGTTTGCTGACTGTGGTCACTCCCGTCCCTTTGACTTTGCCTTGTCCACTCTGTGAGTTTATTGTTTCTTCAAGACACACATCGCTGTCTCTAGGCCTGTCTTGTGTGTCTTAGGTTGTTATTTCCCATTTCTATCAGTGGCTTGTATGTTGGATTACATTTCTGATATTTGAGTGTATCATTAGATCTGTGTATTATTTAAATGATTTTATATGTTTTTTTATTAGACTATTCTGAGACTTCTGATAAGTGTGTCTTTGCATTGAAAAAAAAGCAATAATAATATTTTAATTGTAATGAAATGAAAATATTATAATATGCAGAGTTGTTAAATTGTGTGTTGGATTTTGTACACTTTGAGAATAATCATTTTGTTCAAAATCTTGTGTTTTGATTTATAAGAAGAATATTTTGAAGTACACTTACTATTGAAAAAAAAAAAGTTAGTAAAGTTCCCCTTTCAGACCTTGTGAACTATAGGGCAGATGATGTTAAGGTCAATTTCGCCAATTGTTAACCAGCAGGGTGTCATGTGGACAGGACAACGACCTACCGCATTTACTTACCCCAACTTAAGTCAGGTACCCATTAGAGTTGGCAGGACTCAGGGGTGCCCTAAAAATCCTCGTATTGAAAATCCCAGTTTTCACTGAGATTCGAACCCAGGACCCCAGGTTTGGATGCCAAGCGCTTAACCTCTTACCATTGAGTTGTAATTAATTTTTAGACATTGCCATAATTGGTGCATTTCTTTTAAAAGTTCATCTGGAAAATTATTTTGAAACACTGAATTATATATTTTTATTTCATTCAAGAATTAAGAATTAAAAAAAAAAAACTCCAGCTAAACTCATTGCTTATATTACTTAAATATTCCAATAAATTCACATTTGATTGGTAGCTATAGTGACCCTGTCCTACTACAATTAACTCCCCCAACTGATATGCTCTCATTAGAGCTGTGTATCACTTTAGATAAGCATCTTCTTCCAAACTCAACATCTGATTAGAACTTATAAGCCATTCTTTTCCAGACTTTTAGTCAGCCATTTGTATCCTGTTTGCTATCATTTTTTTCTCACAAAGCTTACTCACTCTGTCTGTCTGTTTGGTAAAAGTTTTGAACATGTTTTTTCCCCTTTTCCCATTCTCGGATCAAGTTGAAATTTTGCATAATTATTCATAGTGGAGGACAATTCACGAATCAATCCAAAAATTAACCAACTTGTTAATAAACTAGTTCTAATTAATTATTTTTGTTTTATACAGCAGAAAGGGAACTAACCCTGCCATTTTCAGATAAATTGTAGTAATTAATTAAGAGTTCTTTTCCTTAGATAAACTTTGTTTTTAAAAAGGAATCTTTTTTCTACAGAACTAGTTTGTGATGTATTTGTAAGAGAACTAGTCTGTGATGTATTCGTAAGAGAACTAGTTTGTGATATAAGTTCAATAGAACTAGGCTGTGATGTATTTTCAAGAGAATTAGTCTGTGATGTATTCGTAAGAGAACTAGTTTGTGATATAAGTTCAATAGAACTAGGCTTGATGTATTTTCAAGAGAATTAGTCTGTGATGTATTCGTAAGAGAACTAGTTTGTGATATAAGTTCAATAGAACTAGGCTGTGATGTATTTTCAAGAGAATTAGTCTGTGATGTATTCGTAAGAGAACTAGTTTGTGATATAAGTTCAATAGAACTAGGCTGTGATGTATTTTCAAGAGAATTAGTCTGTGATGTATTCGTAAGAGAACTAGTTTGTGATATAAGTTCAATAGAACTAGGCTGTGATGTATTTTCAAGAGAATTAGTCTGTGATGTATTCGTAAGAGAACTAGTTTGTGATATAAGTTCAATAGAACTAGGCTGTGATGTATTTTCAAGAGAATGTGATGTATTGAAAAAAAGTAGAGACATCACTAGTTTGTTACTTTTCCTCTTTAACACAGTTATGTTTTTCTATTACTGCAGATCAAAACAGTTTGTCTGATTTTCGAAGCACAGAGCCCAAATTCGAACTAGACCATTTAGCCACATTTGCTGCTGGCACTAGAAATGGCTGCATTCATGCAGAAGATGGTCTGCGCAAGCTGCGGCAGATGGAGAATACCACAGGCATCTGGACGATGCGATGTATTCTTATTGTAGAGAGGGGGCACCTAGTCATATTGGATAACAGCACAGGGGTGAGTACCTTTGCTGTGTAAAACAACTTAACAAAGTAATTTTCAATTAAACTAGTCTAGTAATAGAGCATTTGGATGCTCAATCAAGGTTCAGAGTTCAAATCCAAGCTGTAATTATAATTGTATGCCCTTCCCAAGTTCAAGTTGTAGCGCTAGAGTGTAAAGTAAATAAAGAAAGTAAATGGTAGACCATTCTGCCATCAAAGCTAACTTCTTTGTCGAAAGTAAAACCTAGAATTAACTTCCTCTGTCCTTTGAAGCCAAACATTTTTTTTAAAAAGGGGAGGGGGGGGGGGGCTTACCTTCTATTTTTTTTAAACTATCAATTCAATTTCAATATTTATTCTGTAATTACACATTAACTTTTTATCTTTGTTGGTAAGTCTTTGAATAAGTAAAAAAAATGTATAACCTTCAAGCCTTAAACATCAAGATCATAATTTAATCTCATCAATCTTGTTCACTGTTAAATGCATTCTATGTTTTGTATAAAAGAAAATCTTAGTCGACCACCGGCGAACAATGGTTATGTTTGCCATAGTCCCTGGTAAAATATGTAGGTCACAGCTGGGGCTGCGTAGCCACGGGAAATACTGCATTTCTCATTAATCTTTGGACTCTTAACACAAGCCTTATTATTATTATTATGTTTTGTATAAGATCTCACAACATGAGAAATGTTCAGCTGATCAGTTGTTTAATATTGTCAACATGCAACAGATTCTGTACCTGTTCACTATTACTAATTATTATTTCTTATGTGCAGGAGGAACTGGAGAGGTTTCCAATTCAGCTTGTCCAGGATCCCACCGCTATCTTCAAGAATGACCGCAGGGAAATTTACAACAATCTCATTCTGTTCACCATCATTGATGACCCCAAGAAGAGGTCATCCCAGGCTGACATGCACATTTTTCAGAGTTGCAAGGCACCTGTAAGTCTTTGTGGATGCATGAATGTTTGTTTAAATATAGATGAACAGTCAATTCAGGATCACCTCTGGACACCATTTTTTGGCCTAAAAACCTGTTGGTCCAATTAAATGAACATTTTCTGTTACAAGAATGTTTCGGTAGTTTAGAATTCGGTTCAGATAAGCATCTGTTCTCATTAAGCAGTGTTCCTATTAATGGGATTTTATTTTGTTTCATATACTTTAGAATATCTATAGGTCTGTGTTTTACTTGCACAATCAAAAAGTATTAACCTATTATCATGTCTGAGCCACTGCAATCTTACTGCTGTATTTATACATATTTTTGGTACTCTGGGCCTGTGTGAAAAGAGTATATACAACAATATATTTATTAACTCTTTCTATCCGTAATTATTTACCACATTCTGGTGGAATCAACGCTGGTATCCTCAGTTAGGAGAGAAAGAGTTAAGATGAGATATAGGATATAGGATTGTTTGTGATTAGTAATAGGAAGTTTTCTGGAGGCGCATTGGCTGAGTGGTAAAGAGCTTGGGTTCCAAACCCTGAATGGGGTCCCGGGCTTCAATCCCTGGTAAAGACTGGGATTTTTAATTTTGGGATCTTTGGACGCCTCTGAATCCACCCAGCTCTAATTGGTACCTGACATTAGTTTGGCAAAAGTAAAGGTGTTTGGTCATTGTGCTGGCCACGACACCTCGTTAACAGATGACCTTTACATCATCTGCCCCTATATTGCAAATTCTGAAAGGAGAACTAATTTTTTTTAATGGGAAGTTTGAAAACAATTGAATCTGCGCACCCCAGCACACAAGAGTTATCCTTCTAGGTTTAATTGAGTTCAATCTATTATTCTAATCTATGTTTTTCTCATATTCTCAACTAGGATTATTATTACCTTCTTTTGTGTTTTTATCTTTTTTTTTCTGATTGATTTTTTTTTTCTTCTTTTGCGGTTTTAGGCCCAAGAAATTGTAGATGAGATACTAGCCGCAAGGAACGGTCAGCAGAGATTGCCACAAGGTCTAGGAGGGTAAGTGAACTGTAGCTGGAATCTAGCATTGTTTCCATGTTGTATTTGTTGTGGGCACTATGTTTTGCTGCATCTTTTTATAGAGACAATTTCTCGGCTAGTTTTATTTTCTATCAAACACCAAATACTTTTTTTTATTTTTTATTGTAACAAACAGGGAAAAAAAAAATTACAACTTAACAGTTAGATTCCTCTTTTTTTTATAGTACTGTGGGAATTATTTTTTTTTATCAGCACCTTATAATTTATTTGATGATAAATTTGAATTTTAATTATAGTTAATATTTTGAAGTTAGTAATTATCTTCTCTTCTGAAGTCAAGTCTGTAATTACAAAGATAAGTTTACAATGCATACTTAATAAGAGAAAAAAAAATCTTTATGGTATTTAAGTGCACATTGACTTAATCAGGCATTGCACTCAAAATGTCAATCTGAGAAAGTACCCGCTAAAAGTTCAGCTAAAGTTTATTTATTGTTTTTCTTTTTTTTTTTTTTGTAAACTTTGAGCATTGCATGCTTTATTAAATATTTTTTATTTTTGTTGGTTTTAAGAATGTTGACAACCAAATTTTATTTTGGTATATTTTTAGTTTATTTAACATATATTACCCTAGATCCTCAGCCTATACACTATATTACCCCAGCCCTCCCTGCATGTATCAACCCTTAACCCTTTGACCATGTTAAGTTTGCTTGATGTTCAGCTTACCCTTCCTCATTCGTTGTCTCCTTCTTTTTTTTTTTTTTTTTTTTTCTGCGTTTACACTTTACCCAAACTTTTATTTTTTTTTTTTTTTTAAATGTAATGGTTTAGAATTTTGAGAAGCTTTTTTTTTAAAAAAATTAATTTTTATAAAAATTTCTAATAAATTTCATCTGTGTCTACTTTTTCTCAGAGATTTATTAAGCTTAAGAATATAAATTGCATGATTGTACAATATCTTAAAGAGAAATCATTTGAACCATTTCAAAAACAAAAGTATATTTAATAGATCTATATCAAAGTGATAATTAAATCAGTAATATAATGATGAAATACATAATTGCAGCTTAAAAAAAAAATTTCATTGCTTAACTCTTTCTCTCTGTAATTATTTACCACATTCTGGTGGAATCAACGTTGGTATCGTTAGTTAGGAGAGAAAGAGTTAAGATAGTTATTAAAAAAACAAAAGAGTTTTGGCTACATTTTATTTTTTAAAATTAAATTTCACTTGGCAATGACCTGCAATGTCCTCTTGTGTCTTTCCTGTCTTGAAGTCCTCACTTCCCAGTTTTAAACTCAATATTTCAGATCATCTTTGGTGATTTACCAACAAAATACTAACAATAGGAACTATAGGTATGAATCTTCCATAGATATTTTAACATGTAGCCCATAATGATACTGTGTCACAGTGCTTCTCAAAGTGGTGTCTCAATTAGGGCATCAAAGCCCATGCAGCTTTATTAAACTTAAGCTACCAATGCAATCAATACAGGAAGTCTTACTAAGGGGCTTTATACTACCCATTTTTTTATTAAAGCAATTTAAAGCTAAAATCAAAGCAAAACAAAAAATAGAACTAACATCTAACAATCTATATGGTTTTATTATCAGATGAATTTTTCTACGTGTTTGAATCTAGCAATAAAGTATTTCTTTGCTATACCATAAACAAGATGTTCAGAAATTCTTTTCAGGGCCAAAACTTGAGATGCACTGTAGTAGTACAGTAAGATAATCCTTGAATGTATATTGTCTTCATCAGTGGTTCTCAAACTATGGCCCAAGCATCCCAGGGGTCCTTGAGACAACTGAAGGGGGTCCGCAGAAAAAAAAATGTATACAATTAAAATAACTCCCTCACTAAAAGCCAGTTGATCCGATTAGATAATTTCAATAATATTTACGTCAACCCTCACTACTGTTAACTATGTCTATTACGTTTTATTCTGTGACGAGCTTAACCAAAGATTGGAAGGCATTCTTCACTCCGATATTCCCGACTGGGTGTTGGAACTCATTTCCGCGGGGACAAACTCAGATCCCAATCACAGATGAATCCATACTCATGCAGGAGCAGCTTTTTGGAACGAGGAATTCAAACCAATGTATGAACGAGGATACCACAAATTCTGGTTACATAAACATATTCTAAATTTGTATCCTGCATTAGGAGTCATTGTACAGAAATTGTTGACTGCTTTCCCGTCTTCTTGCTTGGTACAATGTGGATTCATCGCTGTAATAAATCTCATTATAAGTAAAAGAGACGGACAAGAGATTTGTGCTCATTGAGCCGGGCATAAATACATATATAACATCTCACCAACTTCATCCAAGTCATTAATCTTTTAAAATTTAATACATTTGTTACTTGTATAATACGCATTTATGTTGCTTTTACACTTAGGGGTCCGTGGGGCAAGTTTTAACTATATTAAGGGGTCCCCAGGTCAAAAAAGTTTGAGAACCTCTGTTCTACATATAAAGATATATATATTTTTACATGGGAACTACCTGTAACTCAAACAGCTTCTAGAATGAGTTCTAATTTTTTTTTGTTTACCTCAGTAACCATGGTGACAGGCTGACCTATACAAGTAGAATTCTTAATATTATTTAGATATATATATTATATATACATATATAAGTGTTCATCTTAAGTATAAGTCTCAGACTCCTGGCGTTAAGGTTTAGCACTGAGCTTTGAATATGTTTCTCTTGGTGTGGAAGACTGACATAGTACAACTTTGGGCCTTGACTTGCAGGTGAATGAGATGAGCATAATGCTGCTGATGTAGTTCTTGTTTTCAACTCACTTAGCCAATCAGAAGTTCAGGCTCTGATATGACCCACATTAAGTAGCAGCACATATTTTCAGAAAGGCACTCAACTGCTACTCCTTACATTATTGTCATTTATTTGAGGATATAAGTTATTATAACACAGCTAACACTTCCTGTCTGTATTATATTGTTGTTTTTTTTCATGGCGATATATATCTTAATCTGCTTAAAAGTGTTTTTGTGGCGGGAATAGTCAAAATATTTTATATCTTGTGGTTAATAAATAAAATGGTAGCCTACATTTTATGTTTTATTAGACACACACACACAAAAAGATTGAAACTTTCGCTGGGATATTCTGTTGTTTTTTTTTTAAGGCTGAGATTTCAATAAACCTTCAAAAATGTATACATCAAATGTCGTTATATTTATTTAGAAACTTTTGTACACGATTCTTAATGTCATCATCTACAACTGAATGGTGCTGATAGCTGAGAATTTGTTTTGCCATTTTCTTTTACATTGTATGGTTGTGAACTTTTGTGTTATTAGATAAATACGAGATACATGTATCCATTGACACATATCTACATACATTGTACCCGTAGACATGTATCCACAGTCATGCATCCACTTGGAATACACATTAATTTTTTTTTATTGCTTTTAGTGTGGGTTTTTTTTTGTTTAAATTTGATTTGATTGCAAAATTGTTGGTATCGGACTGTCTAGTATTTTGATGATACTGAAAACATTCGTAAGAAAACTTGACATTGATTGGAAGCGGAAGTCACTTTAGACAGTTTCTCTATTTAGTCCTTATAAAAAAAAAACCCACAAAAAAAAAACAACTAAATTTAGACTCTTTTTGCTATGACTGCTAGGTCAAGCATATGGTTGAACATACTTATTCCCGTTTGTATGAACTGAGGTAGGGTTGTAGTTGTGCTTCTGATATTGAGACCTGCCTGGGGGTAGAACACCCTGAGGGTCCTTTCTGAGTTTGTGTGAAACACAAACTCTCTTTGTAATTTGTTTCAACTAGGTCCCAAGCTTTTTTGAAACGGTTGCAGTGTCATGGCGTGTTGTTTGTTTTTTTCTCGCCCCAGTCCGTCAATACGTCATTTCCTACACCTGGTAAATCTCTTCTCGTGAGAGTCAGTTTACTGAAATGAGATTTCGTTGCATTACTGAAGGTTGAGCACTTTACTCACCATAGCGCAGGCTTAACTCTCTCTCTTTCAACGTCAACAAGGATTTGTTACACATACACCTCCCAAGACTAATTTGGGGGGGGGGGGATGGTCTGAGTAGTTGGTAGCATAGTTGGTCAAGTATCATCCCATCTCATCTGTCGCTTGACTTTCATGACTACTTTTGTCGTAGGGGTGCTGTGACAGTTCGCGTAACATCGGATGGCTGCCTGGTCGTGCGGTTTGCGCGCTGGACTGTCGTTCAGATTTATCGATGGTCCCGGGTTCAAACCCTGCCCGCTCCAATCTTCCGTCGTACTGCGGGAGTTTTGGACTAGGAAGTAATTATCTTCAACTCTGAAGGAACATCCGAAACATGTAAAACATTTTACAAACACACCAAATCTCTCCACTTTTCCTAGTCAGCAACTCTTCTAAGCAGGATATCAAGAGAGAGGCCTGTCCATTCTTTTATGTTGTCCAGCCAGCTTTTCTTTGGGCGACCCTTTCTTCGTGCTTCCTTCACTGTACCTTAAAGAATGACTTTTGACCACGAGCCTCGTCTTACAACAGGACCTAACCAGCTCAGCTTTCGTCTCTTGACAGTTTCGTGCATGACAATAAATATACCGTATAAACGTTTAACGTACAAATAGCCAAAAGTTCCATTTTCAGTTCTCAAGGAAATAAACATTCTCTCAGTACTGAGCCACGTCATCATAATTTATTGTATTAGCTTTCTACAATCGACCTGCTTGAAAAGGAACTTCAAATGCTCCGAGGTACTCGTACTCAGTAAGACGCATACAATTATAATTTTATGCCGAGCATCAAGCCAAAAGTTTCTATAAATAGATGTTTGACAGAGGATGTCCCATAAATACATAGCCCGAGGGCGGGGCTGTCTCTAGTAAATGCCTTGCTACGTGTAAGGATTACGGTTAGACTGTAATGTGGCTCCAAATATCGCATCGAAATCTCGTGTTGCAGTCTTGCCTGATAAGGGATACCGAGTGTGTACTCCGAGCACGCTTGGATAGGCTTATGGTGTATTCATTTCTGCTAGGATTACCAATGTTTTAGCTAGACATGGAAAGACATCTCTCTTAGATGTCAAGAAAGAATGACGTCTGCCCAGTAGAATTGCAGATGGAAAAGCAGCCGATAAACAGTTTTTTTGATGCTAATGTTTGACGTAACGTTCGGAGATTTGGAACCATATTTTATTTGGTCGTTGTATAATTGAAAATGAATGGATCCCTGGTCGTGTGGTATGCTCTATGGATAGTCGTCACGATTGGCTTGGGTTTGAACCTTGTCCTGCCCTGTCATCCCCTCCTGTACTGCAGAAGATTTGGGTCAAGGACGTATTAATTTCATTGTTAACGCACCGTGCGAAACAAATCTATGTAATGAGCACGGACCATTATGTATCGTTTCTAGATATAGCAAATGTTAATTCCGCCATCTTGTAGGAATGAATCCTTGCCAATAATGTGCAAGTGTGCAGATCACGTGATCACACAGCCCATTGATGCAATAGACTTTGTCCACTTTGCCATGGCATGTGAAAGAAATATATTTAAAAAAATAATCGAATTTCGTTTCCTAACATTTTTTTTTTCGCATTTTTACTGACAATATTTTAAATCTTACGGTTGGCAACACAGTCGAAGTTAAGAAACGCTCGTAATATGTAAATACAGCTCCTGATTTACGGCTGTGCGTCTACCCAGGGCATACACAAACTTAAAAATAAACATTTTTTAACTAAAACAGGCATGTTACATATTTTCAAATAGAAGTAAAATGAGATGAAATAGGGCATGCTTTAAAATATAAGTGTTATCATTATTAATAGGTGGATTTTTATTAAAGGTTTCAAAAAAAAAAAAAAGTGTAGGGGCCTGCACATCCAGAACTGTTAACAGTTCGCTTTACTATTAACATAAAGAATTTATTTTGACCAATTAAGGATTTTTATCTATGAAGAAAAACTATGAACGCGAACTATTTGTTGTATCCTGGTGTACGTAAAGAGCAAGTGTTGATTAGCTATGTGATTTAGTCTTACGACACCTTTAAATCGAAGCACTCTCGCTTGCAGCACAAGTTTGTGTCATTTTAGTCGGCAGCGATGAGCAATGTCCTTGACATTGTGTAAGATCCAAACTTTTCCTTGAAAATGCTCAGCTTTTGAAAGTAGTGCTTACATTTTGATATGTCATAAGTTTTAGAACAGATATTTAAAAAAAAAAATCACGTTTATTGCTGCCCCCCTCCCTGGTGTGACTTTTCCCCCTGCTTCTATAATTTCTTAGAAAGCTTTCGAGCTATATTTAGCTTGTGCTCTTGGTCACGGTGTGTTGGTCACGTGGAATTTGCAAGTCCTCGAGCCGATCGTCTGCTGTTTCTATTCACATCCTATTCTTTTATAAAGTGCGGGAACTGGGAGAGTATTTTGTAGGCCATCGCTCGCTTAACATTTGCCCTCAGGGGGATGCCTGGTCCTGCACAAGTGATGGCTGAATGTTGCTACGCTGGCTAACTCGGTGAGATTCAAAAGTGAAACTGCTACTCAGCTACATTTGAAAGTAGGCCTAAGACTTGGAGGTAGCTACCCAGCTACATTTGATAGTAGGCCTAAGACTTGGAGGTAACTACCCAGGCCCATTTGAAAGTAGGCCTAAGACTTGGAGGTAGCTACCCAGCTACATTTGAAAGTAGGCCTAAGACTTGGATGTAGCTACCCAGCTACATTTGAAAGTAGGCCTAAGACTTGGAAGTAACTACCCAGCTACATTTGAAAGTAGGCCTAAGACTTGAAAGTAACTACCCAGGCCCATTTGAAAGTAGGCCTAAGACTTGGAGGTAGCTACCCAGGCCCATTTGAAAGTAGGCCTAAGACTTGGAGGTAACTACCCAGCTACATTTGAAAGTAGGCATAAGACTTGGAGGTAGCTACCCAGCTACATTTGAAAGTAGGCCTAAGACTTGGAGGTAACTACCCAGGTCCATTTGAAAAAAAAAGGCTTGGGGGTAGCTACCCAGCTACATGTTAAAGTGAACAGGGCCGACTTAGACATAGGGAAATAGGTCTCCAATAGCTGGGGGTCTCGGACAGGACTGAAAAGAAATTTTTTTTAGAGAAAAAAATTTGAGAAACATGGATCAGATCTCAAACCTAAAACTCTTAGGCTCTATGTCCACTAGTCTTAACTCCAAGTCTCTACTAGTCTAAACTCCAAGTCTCTAGTAGTCTTAACTCCAAGTCTCCACTAGTCTTAACTCCAAGTCTCTACTAGTCTTAACTCCAAGTCTCTACTAGTCTTAACTCCAAGTCTCTACTAGTCTTAACTCCAAGTCTCTACTAGTCTTAACTCCAAGTCTCTACTACTCTTAACTCCAAGTCTCTACTAGTCTAAACTCCAAGTCTCTACTAGTCTTTAACTCCAAGTCTCTACTAGTCTAAACTCCAAGTCTCTACTAGTCTAAACTCCAAGTCTCTACTAGTCTTTAACTCCAAGTCTCTACTAGTCTAAACTCCAAGTCTCTACTAGTCTTAACTCCAAGTCTCTACTAGTCTTAACTCCAAGTCTCTACTAGTCTTAACTCCAAGTCTCTACTAGTCTTAACTCCAAGTCTCTACTAGTCTTAACTCCAAGTCTCTACTAGTCTAAACTCCAAGTCTCTACTAGTCTAAACTCCAAGTCTCTACTAGTCTTTAACTCCAAGTCTCTACTAGTCTAAACTCCAAGTCTCTACTAGTCTTAACTCCAAGTCTCTACTAGTCTAAACTCCAAGTCTCTACTAGTCTTAACTCCAAGTCTCTACTAGTCTTAACTCCAAGTCTCTACTAGTCTAAACTCCAAGTCTCTACTAGTCTTAACTCCAAGTCTCTACTAGTCTAAACTCCAAGTCTCTACTAGTCTAAACTCCAAGTCTCTACTAGTCTAAACTCCAAGTCTCTACTAGTCTAAACTCCAAGTCTCTACTAGTCTAAACTCCAAGTCTCTACTAGTCTAAACTCCAAGTCTCTACTAGTCTTAACTCCAAGTCTCTACTATGATTCAAGGTTAATTTGTACACATTTGTCCTAGCATATGGAACGAGGAGTGTGTCTTTATCTTTGTGTCTTTCTGGGTATTTTATTAGATTTTGTTTTAATTTAATTCACGAATGTTTAGATCTACTTGTTAGACTGCAGATGCTAGAAGACCATTGTTTCTTTCTTTTGGTGAAATGTCGAAAGGTTATGTCTAATGGACCTCATTCACCAATCGTAAACAAACAATATTTTGCCACGTGGTTCTCTATCTCTTCTATACAAATTATGATCTAATTTAAAACATAGTGGCTGTCAAGTGACATTATTTTTTTCGTTGTTTTATCAATATGATCACGTGACTAAATGTTGTTTGTTTACGATTGGTGAATGAGGTCCATTTGGTGATCATGAATCGTCCATGAAGCTTAGTCTTGTTATCGGTGCTTGGTTTAAGCTAAAAAAAAAAAAATCGGTCATGAGATTTGTACCGGTATGAATATGTTTAAGAAGCTAAAGGAACGCTAATAATTGAACGCAACAGAAAATGTGTTCTATGAATTTAACTTGTTTGTTGATTTAGATATAGACACGTGAAGGTTTTTAATTTATTGCTTTTTTTTTTTAATTTTGGTGTTAACATAGTTGGTGTAGGCATCTGTTGCTTACTTAACTGAACTACGAATTGTATTGTTAAATGTTTTCTAGTTTAAATACAAAAAACAAAAACCTAAAAATTTGACAAAAAAAAAAGCAGTGTTTCCTCAAGAGGGTTTGAAATTCAATAACCCCCACCACTCAGACTTTGGGAGTATCCTAGGTTAGACTTGCAAGTCTGCTGTTCTCAGACGTGACCTTGACCTATCCCTTACTCTGTTGACCGTCTTTCTTCCATTTCTCATGTCTTTTGCCTTTGATTGACAATTTCTTTCAGTGACAGGCCGGTCCATTCTTTTTTTGTTGTCTTCCCATGGCTGTCTCTGTCTGTCTCTCTTTTTGTACAGCTGTTAAAAAAAATAATTCTTTCTATTATTATATAAAAAAAGAGAATATAAAACTTTGTTTGGTTTAATGTGTGCCTGTGTAATTGGTGTCTCTTGAGAAAGTCTCTTCAGAATAACAATGAGAAGTTTTTCAAGCCACTTCCTGCATTTCATTTTTTTTTTATTTAGGCCTTGGATCCTATTGTATAAGGTCAAAGGTTAATCATTGGAGGATGAGTTGTTTGATTGTGGGGGATGTTATAATTCTGTCTTGTTAATAAGTTTTTGATTATAAATAACTGAAAAAAAAAATATGGAAGGTCTGTTGCTGAATGTGCGCACCTCCCCCATGCACCCCCCTCTCCCTCAGTGACCACTTCTTGTTATGGTGGGAACTGGGACAGAGCCCTACCTGTGCTGGGGGGGGGGGCATGTCTCATTATACACCTCATTAATGACAGTGCTAACATTCAACCTGAGAACACTTTCTCCCCCCCCCCTCCCTGTCTGGTTACCTCCCCACCTCTCTTAATCTTTTACAAAACTAATGATATAAGCCCAGACAGCTTAATAACTTAGTCATTGAAATGGTGTTTGTGTGTGTGTGTGTGTGTGGGGGGGGGGTGTTGAGTATTATACATTGGTCTCATCCCCCTTTTAATTATTGTGATGACAGCCCCCCCCCCCCCATTAACACTGGCTTTCTTTTCTCTCCCTGCCCCCCCCCCCTCTTCTCTTTCTCTCTCTCTCTCATGAAGAGGTTAAAATAGCATAGTTTTAATTACAGACATTAAAAAAAACCCTGTTATGAATAAAAAAGAAATCCCAAACCACCTCTACCTACCTTTCTGGTATAGTTTGGGCAAAGCTTTTTTATTGGCCAGATTTTTTTGTCCTTCTTGATTAAAAATAAATATATTTTAACTTTACCATTTAAAAAAAAAATAACTTCATTTATTTTTGGATATTTTGTTTTGTTTTTTTTCTGCTTTGCTTATAACCTAAAGGTATTCCTACACATCTAATGTAGACTGTGCTGTCTATATATATATACAGCTTTTATTATTCATGTATATCTCATTAGCCTACTTTTGTCAAATTATCTTTGTGGTTCTTGCATTGTCTGATCCTAATATGTCCTAATGAAAGAAATGTACTCTGTTATATGTTTTAGTATTTATGTTATATATATGTTTTAGTATTTATGTTATATGTTTTAGTATTTATGTTATATGTTTTAGTATTTATGTTTTATGTTTTAGTATTTATGTTATATGTTTTAGTATTTATGTGCATTTATTTTTGTCATGATTTAGAGAAATTTAGCAAAGAGAGTCTACCCCTATGGCAGGTTCTCAAATTTATACACTGAAGATAGTGATACTAGATCTAGCATGTACTATACAGATACTTCTATAATAGAAAGTGAATATAGGATTGTATATATACACACACACACACACATTACTTTTTGAATTAATTATATTGTTGAAAAATCTTAGAAAAATGTTAAAAAAAATATTTTTTTTTTGTTCATCCGTAAGTTACAAATTACAAAGTGTGCAAAATGTTTACCTTGTCGCTGTTGATAAAGTCAATTATTTCCAGAGGGACTATTTTATGAACAATTTTGCGACTGTTTTCAGGTCCAGATATGCAGGCAAAGATGTATACAACTTTCAAGATATGAAAGAATATTTAGGTGAGTGATTTATTATTTCGTATTCACTTTCATGTTCTGTTCGAAATCCGAAAGTCCACAGGGATGTCAAAATGTATGATGTCGCCTGCCTCTGTGGGCAACATTTGGGCAACATTTGATTAGGGAGTTATATGACTAGGGACAATATGTGTCAGAGTAGCTTAAAATGTTTGGCAAACACAACTCAGCTCTTGTTTGAATTCCTATGTAGACCATGAAATTTTAATAGTGATTTGACTCTGAGTTCTGTTTGCTGTTATGAGCGCCAAATTGCAGCCAAAAACATCAACTCTAAATAACGGCTAATCCATCCAGGGGCAGTCTTAAATTCTGAAAAACTCATCATTTTTGGTTTCAAAGCCTAGGAGAGGGATATTATGTGTGTATGTTTATATATATATACATATACACACACAATCTCTTGCCGTTGACTGCCTTCCGTTGTAAAATGAAATTGCCTTGTTTCATAAAGCATTTTTTTTTAGAGATGCATTCTCCACTTGTTTGCTATTAAGATTAGGGCTTTGCATGAAATAACAGTCTGGGCAATGTCTATGGTTGGAACATTGTTCCCCATACAGTAGTTCCCTCCCTCTCCATGCCGCTAATGGGTCCAAAAGAATAGCTGAGGCAGCTGCATTGCAACTAGGTGCTGTAAAGTACCTAAGGGTCAATCACTATGGCACACTAAAAGTAACAAATTGGACCATTTTATAACTCATTTCTCATAGTGTCAGTGTACAGCTTTATGCTACACCAGAGTGTCACACCTTAAGACACACACAGAAAAGAGAGTTTGTAACTTGAACTTCAGTTTGTAACCCAAGTTGTTTTTGTTTTCTTAACTGGCTACCATAACTCAAACTGGGGGAGTGTGTGTGTGACTTAACAGGATTGCTTTCTTACTCCCAATCCTATAACCCAAGAACCAACACAGTTCTTAGTTACAGCTAGTTTCATTCTGGGCATTAGTTCAACATGAATACTATAACGTGTTCCTAGGATATGAGAAATGTGCTCATCTTTGATCACGAAGGAGGAGCTATATTAGTGAAACATTAGTAAATCATTACACTTTGATTAGTTTTCTTTTTAGAGCTAAAATTGTGTTGAAAAAAACAACTTAGAAAACTGTAATTGCGCTAATGATGTTGATATGGTTATTTCACTCTGTTACTTGATAGAGAGATCAGTGTTTGTGTTTCTTGTCTTGTCAGATACCCGCACCTACAACACGACAGAGATGAAACAGTTTAACCAGACTAGCTACAGCCCCAGTGGTCAGTATGGAGGGCCCATCAGCCAGCAGCGATCTCTTATCACGCGTATCAACACCTTGAGGGAGAAGGAGGACTTTGGAGGTGGGAGCACAGAGATCTTGGAGAGGGACGTGGTAAGTCTTGGTTTCCTTTTTCAAGGAGCTTTGAAATTTGATCATGCAACCCTTGTGCATCACGTCCTAAACATGAAATATACACAACATGAGGGTGTCACTATTCAAAAATAAAGTTATGTCTGTTTATAGCTATGGTATAGTGCTATTCCTTTTGCAAATTTCTCATTTTGATTAAAGAATCCAATCCTTGATACACATCCAGGGTTACTTCTTCTTCTTTTCTAGCCAGCTTTTTGCTGCTGAGCTGTCAGCTCTTTTGCAGACTGTGCCAAGGAAAAATATTGTGCTGTTTTCTTCAGTTGTTTAGCACTGCCTTACAGGGTGTTGGTTATGTTGGGCTGTAGTGGTAGTAGGGTCTGCTTCAGGTGGATTAGGAAGGGGCATTCACAAAGGATATGGTTTAGGATCCATGGTTACAGCTTAAGCGTTTGTAATCACCAGATACTACAGTGTTTTCAGACTTTCTTTGGGTGTGTTCAACATCTGTGATTCAGGACCCCTTCCTTTATGAATGTGAGCCTATCCTGTGCTTTATTCTCCCAACTTTTGGTGTTGATCTAGAAGAGTTTCATGTGTCATTGTGTATCTGAAGAGTGGACGACCTAAAGGTCTCCTGCCCTCTGCCCCCTAACCCCTAGCCTTGCAGAACACTAGGGTTCCTACGGAACACAGTCTGGGAAACACTGAATTACCGTATTGTATTTTTATGAATTTTGTGAATAAGACCGTGAAAGTGTAAATAGTGAACATGCCTTAGGTAGGACTGGAAGTAAGGTTGTATGAGAGTTTAGTAGAGTGGGTGAAAGGACTTGTTGAAGTTAAGCAGATTTCTGTCAGCTGTTGAAGTAGGTTAGTTTTCTGGTCAGTTGGACGTCTTGACTAACTATTAAAACAGTTTAGATACCTTTTTGTTATATAACAATCAAGGTTAAACAGAGAGCAAATTGTGGTGAAACAAAGCTATACAAGGCATAGGATGATTGTAGTAATTTCTGTGACCACGTAAACCTACTTGTGATCTGCTTATTTTTGCCACATCCTGTACAGACAAGGCTGTTTCTTTTTTTGTCTTCTATGTCTGTCTTTGGCTTTTTCTTTGGACCCCATATGTGTATAACATTTATTCCTTATCGTTGAGTACACAAGCTATAATTACCATCAATCTTACTGCCCTAGCCGTAACATTAATCTGTCTTCCAATCATAGCTATAAATTGAGATGTCAGGTGAAGTCGATGTATAAAAATTCTTGCCTTTGTTTATTTTATGATTTAATAGCATCCATGTATTTATTGCTTCCTTATCGCATCCTTGCAGTGGGGGTGTCGAAACAAGAACCAAACACAAATGACTCAATTGACACATTGACTTAGCTAGACATCTTATATAATACAGACGTTACTTCAAAAAAGAAGATGATTACGTCCTACGCGTTATGCGACATGTTACTTAGCCGCAGCACTAGGGGACAAGAGTTTTTGAGAGAAGAATGGGAAGAAAATATAATAATCCCTGATGAGAACTTGAACCACAGACCTATGAATGGACCTCATTCTCCAAAACAAACGGTCACGTGATAGTATTGATAAAACAACGAAAACAAACTGTCACTTGATAACCATTGTTGATTAAAATTAGATCGTAATTTGTATAGAAGAGAGAGGGAAATTAGGTCCATTGGCAATATTGTGTAGCCAGTGAAAATCATTTGTTTCAGCACTGCACTATATGTTTGAATAGTTTTGAAATGTAATGATGTGTACATTTTAACATCATATCAGACTGAATAAGTACACTTTTATTTAAAACTTTACAACCATTGCAGAACTACTCCATTGATCAACTTGTTTAATCTTGTCTCTTTCCCTAACCATTGTTCAACTTTTGTTTTGATGTCACATTTTCTCTCTCTCTCCAGCAATTGCTGAATCACTGCTTCGATGACATTGAGAAGTTTGTGGCCAGACTTCAGCAAGCAGCCGAGTCCTACAAGGAGTTGGAGAAGAGAAAGCGAGACAGGGGAGCTAAGAACAAAAAGAGACAGTCTGGAGGTCAGCATTGTACATTTTCAACTAGTTAGTTAAGAGTGGTGCACCTTGACTCTTTAACACTTTCAGAGCAATAGTTGATATAGGCATGACGTGTAGAGTTTGTTGATGGTAAACAACCATAACTACATTTAGATTTAGGCAAAGCCATGTTTGGATTTATAGCTGTCTAGCTGTAGTAATATCTAGCTTGCAGACTGCCTGGAAGGGGGGGGGGTAGCAGAGTGGTACACTGTGATTTTGAACTAAGGGATGTTTTAGGAGGCCTCTGAGTTCACCCAACTCTAATAGGTGCCTGAAATATGTTGAGAAAAGTAATGGGGGTTGATCATTGTGATGGTCACATGACACCCTAGTTAACACTAGGCTATAGAAACAGATGAGCTTGACATCATCTGCTTCCATAGACCACAATGTTTGAAAGTGGTACCTTTACCATTTTATCCAGTATAGGCTACAACAATTTGTACAAGTTCTCCTTCTTTCCTAGTGCCATTAGAGAATGGAACGGGTTGCCTGAATCAGCCAGGAAAACCAATGACTTAGCAGAGTTTAGGTCATTTATTAACATTCATGACTAGATTGACACATGAAATTCGTAGAACATAATCATCTTATTTTTTTGAAGTAACGTCTTTAATATATAACATAAGAAGATATCCTGTCTCCACAGTTTTAGTTGAGTGAAGGAATTGCTAAGCATTGAGAATTATTATGACATTCATCTTCAGTAAAAAACTTTTCAAAGTGGCGATTTTAGAAACCATTCACTTAGTAGACACTTTTACTCCCTGAGAGATATCAGGCAACAATATGTCTCTCTAGAGGATTCAGTATTGGGCCTCTATCAAACTCTGTATGATGGATGACAAAATAATATTATTTAAGATATTATAGGCATGTATATATATTACCTAATTCAGAGGCAAGCCCCTTGTCAAAGTGTGTAAAGATCTGTACTTTTATTGTTAAATTTCTTTTTTTTTTTTTTTACTGAATTCTTTGTGACTTTATGTTAATATATATATAGTCTGGTACTATTCTCTACACAGATATTGTCTATGTATCTTGTGTGTGGCAGAACTATGGGTTGGAAGAAAATAAAAAATTTATGAATTATAAAATATCTGCAGATTTCATTGTAATATGTTGTAGAGCGACCCAAAAAATATTAACATTTAACAATATGCCTTTTAGTAATCTAGATAGGAGTTTTCAGTATGGTTGGGTGTTGTATGTTTATTTTCAAGTTTTTGATACTGCAATACTAATATTTCATTTCTTTCTCTCTCACTGCTGCTACATTGTGCAGGAGGTAATCCTTAGTTTCACATTTTCTAGCTCTATTAATAAATCACTTTAGTCTATCAGAATGCAAATAAAGAGAAAAAAAAACAAATTTATGTTCTCATTGACAACATTGACTTGCAGTATTCATTATGTTTCTTTAATTTTCTTTCCAATTATGGTGCAGATTTAATTAAGATTAAATTACTATTTGAAATTTCTATTAAAAGAACCATAAAAATTGTTACAAAAAATGTTGATGTATTTTGATTTTAAATTTGATGTTTCATTAATTTGTTACTGTAACCCATCTTTTAACATACTGTTTAAAACTCTCATAACATGTGATTCTGATCCAATGTTTCTTCATGGACTTTTACATTTAATTCTTCACTGACCATTTCTAACATTCCTGTGAACTAACAATCTAATTTTCAGATGGACAAAAACATAAAATAGAGTTAAAAAATGAGAAAACTTAATTTCAACTGGCCAGTTAATGACGCAATTCAAAACTGACCAGACAAAGTCATAAATATTTTCTTTCAATGACCAATTCCAATAAATTGTTGTAGGCTCTATTTCTTACTGATAACTGTCAACCTTATTTGTAGTAAAATGTTTCTTATGTGTATAATTTCAAACTGTATATTGAGATATTTCTTTCTTGATCAGAAAAGTATGCTCTATGCATAAAACTGATTCTAAAACAACAAATCAACAAAGAATTTTGTTAGTTCATCAATTTATTCTTATATTATTTTTTTTTTTTTACCCCTCTAAGCTCTTAATTTGAATTAAGATTATTCAACTCAATTTTGGTTAAATTAATTAAAATTTTACACTATTTTTTTAACACTTAAGTGAGTAGGCTACATCTTAGTAATCAATTAAATACATTTGAAAATTTCATTTAGGAGAGAGAATTCATTTCATGTAGATTTTATTTTTGTTGTTACAACTTGACTTGAGATTGTATTATGTTCACAATATCACTATCTGTATTGAATTTCTCTCTGCACAGATGGCATGTTGAATGCTAGAGCTCGGCCACCACCAGATAAGGACTTTGTGGATATCTTCCAGAAGTTTAAGCTTTCCTTTAATTTACTGGTTGGTAATGTTTTTATCATCATTAGAACTGACCCCTTTAATTAAGTATGCAAAACTGATTTTTTTTTCTGTTCAGATTTTTTTTACTTGCAGTAAATTTTAATAAATCTATGCGAAATTCTTAGAATTACTGGGAAAAAAAAGTTTTGAAGTTAAGATTTTTGAATTAATTATGGTTTTACAAAAGCCATGTTTGGAAATATGTTAGTCTCAGTTTACATTTCCATAACCAAGTAACAAACTAAATTATTGTACAGTTAGAGCATTTTTTATTGTCTTACATCACACAAAAAGGAAAAATGTTAAAAAAAAAAGGTTAAGATTTTATTTTATTTTGAAATTGTTTTTATTTGCCATTTTAATTAATCATTACAAAATGGAATATTCATTGAGCTCAAACTTACACAAAATGTTTCCCCAATAGTCAAGATCCACAAATCGAATTTCAAAAATAAAATGTAAAAATGGGCTAGTTTGGCATCTCTATTCTTAGTTGCATTGTTATGATTCTTTGCTAAGCATTGTTTTTGTCACTTTAACTAACCGTAGGAATGATTTTGTTTTTCCTTTGACTAAAACACATAATAATGATCTGACTAGATGTTCAGTTATGCTGAATGTTTCTGTTTAAATAATTTCCTTTTCTCTACCTAAGGCTAAACTTAAAGCACACATCCATGATCCCAACGCACCAGAGTTGGTTCACTTCCTGTTTACACCCTTGTCGCTGATCTATGAGGCCAGCCGTGACCCCTACCATGGTAACCAGAATCTTGGAGACCAGGCTGTGGCCCCCGTCTTGACCTCAGAAGCCAAACAACTTCTGCTTAACTGCCTGACGTCCAAGGAGATAGAACTATGGCAGGCCCTGGGCAAACACTGGACCACAAGCAGGTCAGTATTTCTTTGAGATGTAATCTCTATTTCAATGAAGCACATCTGTTTCAACATTGTGGCTAATGCTCATTTTTGTTTCTCTTATCATCTCCATCCCCCTAAAGTGCTGCTAAAGAAAAGTTTAGAACAAGCAGAAATTAAGCACGATACTGACACCAAAATTTGCTAACACAAAATGTAAAATTGCAATCATACTGTTATGGAGTGTGTGTGTGTTGCTATGGTGACGGTGGGAAGAGGTTTAGCGATGCAGTTTGAATGATGCAAGATAAGCGGCATTGACGTCTGCTGTCTTGGGTAGGACAGACAACTCCTTATTGCCAGTCTGAAAAGTGTTATTATAGTGCATTAGATTTTGTTCCCAATACTATTTTAAAATATTACTTAAGTCTGCTACATTGATTTCATTTTATCTCAAGTTGAATTTGTTTATATTATAATAAAAGTTATATTTAGTTTTGTTCACATAGAAGTTATTCAAGTAATTTCAAGTTTTATAAGTTAAGATATAAGCGGTATAGTTACCTACCAGCAGTTTGGTGCTATGAGTCAACGACAGTCTTCAACAAATTTCTGCAGCACTAGAATATAATTTCTGAAAACTAAAACACAATGGAATAAATGGAGACACAAAGCAAAAATGTTTAGGAGAAATACATAAAAGATTTCTTCTTTCAATAGTCATTTGAGCCTAGAGCTGTTTAAAGCAGCCAGGAAAACTAATTACTACTTAGATTAAAATTTTCTAACGAGTATGAATGACTAGATTAACACGCTGATATGATTATGAAGTAATGCAAAGTAAACTTTTTGGTTTCTAGTTTAAGTTCCCTTTTCAGACCTTGTGGGCTATAGGGCAGATTATGTAAAGGTCATCTGATTCTGATTCTGTGGCCTACGGTTAACGAGGGTGTCATGTGGCCAGCACAACGACCAACCGCCTTTACTTTTCCCCAACTAGTGTCAGGTACCCATTAGAGCTGGGTGGACTCAGAGGCGCCCGATTATCCCGAAATTAAAAATCCCAGTCTTCACCAGTATTTGAACCCGGGACCCCCCATCAGAAGCCAAGTGCTTTACCACTCAGCCACCACGCCTCCTTTTGGTTTCTAGTGGAGATGTAAATTTAAGAACTTGATAAGGATTAGGTTAAATTAGGCTTAGTTTAGTTTCATTTCTCAATATCATTGGTTTGATCTAGTTTTAATTTCACTGTAAGTAATTTAAGTGACATCCAAAACTAGAAATTACTAGAAATATTTGTGTCGTTGCCTCATGTTTTTCTTAGAGTAGAATAAGATAAATGAAATAATCTCAAACCATCAGTTGGTCCAAAGTACATTTGAGAACTTAGCTTGTTGTCTCATTTTTAAAATGTATTATAGAACGCCAAACACACAATATTGGACTCAATCTAAATTCTTAATGCGTATTATTAATGCTGTGCACTACATAACTGATGTATTATTCTTAAATCTTTTAAATTCTTATTGGCATAACATGGCCTAAATTGTGCCAATGTGCCATAAAATCTAAACTCTTAATCAGTACCAGTACTTAATGTAAATGGATCAATTTCTGACCCTCTAACCCAATTTTGTTTAGCACTGTTCACTAATTGAGAGTGCCAATCTATCAATATAATCAAATGTATTTCAGAGATGAATGGAATGGACACATTCCTCCATATGTCCCAGAGTTCTATGATGGTTGGCAGCCAGCTGCTGGAGTCATAGATGAAATGACTGCAAGGACGGCTGTGATGGCCCAGCAGCCCATAGCTATTGACCATGGCAGAAACTCAGGGTTGATGGATGATAGAATAAGGCCCTATGTAAGTATTGTAATTGTTCATAGCTAACAGACAAAAACAAAATTTCATTCACATTATTGACCAGCGCAGTCATCTCTTGTATTGAAATAAGTTTAATTAAAGATATAAATAATTGTTAAGACATTGTCTATATCTCCTCACAACTTTATAAGGCTGAGTAGTTTTGTGAGTGGGTTTATTGAAACTCAGTGAAAAAATACAAAGTGATTGTTCACTTGTAAAATAGTAAAATAATATATATATATATATATCCTTGAAAAAAAAATATGCCTTCGTCTGATCTTTATGTCATCTCTAAATGTGGTCTATAGGGCAGATGATGTAAAGGTCATCTGTTTCTGTGGCCTACGGTTAACAAGGGTGTCATGTGGCCAGCACAACGACCAACCGCCTTTACTTTCCCTAACTAATGTCAGGTACCCATTAGAGCTGGGTGGACTAAGGGGCGCTCGAAGATCCCAAAATTAAAAATCCCAGGATTCGAACCCCGGTTAGGAAGTCAAGTGCTTTACCGCCCAGCCACAGCGCCTCCTGCTTTAAACTTGCAGTCCAATAAATCTTTGACCTAGTCTGATGACTATAAAGTCTGTAAATTTAATTCTTGTGGTTTTATGTCTTAAGTATTAAGTCATTTTAGGTCTATTATGTTCAGGACTACAATTGAAAGTTGAAACAGTATTTGTTTACTTGTGTGCTGTCATGTCCCCTTAGGGCACAAGTTTTTCATGTCTTAAGAAAATTTCCACAGAGTTTTGTTTGTGTTACATGTTTGGAATGTTCCTTCAGAGTGGAAGATAAAGTACTTCCTAGTTCAAACCTCCTCCGGGATGATGGGGGATGGCTTTGAGCAGGGACTATTGAGACAACCAAGTGACAGCACAGCACATGACCAGACAGCCATCCAGGAAACATTGCCCAAGCATGGTGTGGGAGTTATCCTGGGTCCTTGGATTAGCATTCATAAGCTTGCGCCCTAACTTAGTCATTGTAAATGTGAACCAAAAAAATATTTGAAGAGACAACAATGGGGAAGGGGGAGAAGATATGGAGAAGTTATGGAGAAGTTTTGGAGAAGTTATGGAGAAGATATGGAGAAGTTATGGAGAAGATATGGAGAAGTTATGAAGAAGTTTTGGAGAAGCTATGAGTATGTTGTTGAGCAATGAAAAAACAAAACATTTTGATTTTTTCTTCTTAAAATGTTTGTATCCTCACTTTATGCTGTAGTTGAGAGACCTTTGTATAAATCTCACAGATCTCAGCTAGAACAAAGAAGATGAATTAAATATAGACTAGTGATGTCATTGGAAAAAATATATTCACCTCATTTAGATGAATCTAGAATTTAAGGGTACACTAACTAAAGACTTCACATTTGTCATCAAATTGGTTCTTGCATCATAATCCACATTTGGAATAACAAATGGAATAGTTTGTGTATGTGACATCACAGTTTTGAAACTGTTCATTCAAATCTAAGTCAATCTACTACAGCAAGAAGTTTCAAGTTAACTACATGACCTACTTGAACTACTTGACCTACTTGAATTACTTGACCTACTTGAAAAAAAAAAAGTTAAGTCTACAGTCAATAAGGGCAAGCGCTATAATGTTTTAATCTCTATGACAAAATGTAAACAAGATTTAAATAAGCTTACTATGCAGCCAGCACTATGACCATCCACATTTTCTCTCCCTAATTTATGTTGCATAATCGTTACTGTTGCCTGGATTCGGGGACATTCTAAAATCCTAAATTTTAAAAAATCAGCCTTCTCTAAAATTTGAACTTAGCACACTAACTAGGTGTGAAGAAACTCCTTGCGATTCTCTACATGCTTAGAATTATTTTATTTCAAAAAAATTAATAACACTTGATGTCTTCAATGGTAATATTGAAATTTTCAAAACCTTTTTTATTCCAGAACCCCCCACCAGGCCCAATGCATTTCCCTGATGAGGATAGGTTCCACAGAAATGACTTTGAGAGGTTTGAGTCGGCTCCCAGAGGCTATGAACCTAACCCGCTTGCTTACGAGACTCATTCCAGAGGAGGTTTTGAGCCTTTTACTGCTCGGGGATTCGAACCTGTGCAAATACCCAGAGGGTATGAGCCCACTGGTTCCCGTGTCTTCGAGTCCCAGGGCATAAGAGGCTATGAACCTCAGTCAAGAGAGAGGTCGCCTGCTCAGTCTGGAATGGGCAGCCCATACTCTTTAGATTTTGTAGAGACGCACACAATAGAAAGGTGACAGCAATGTGTGGGAGATAACTCTGTTCATTTCAAACTTAATTATCATTTTTGTTTCTGAAAATACAGTTTACAAGTAAAATCTTGCTACATTAGTTCTTATGGAAGAAAATAAGATAAGCTCTAGAAAAATAAGTTCTTATGGAGAAAAATTAGATAAGCTATAGAAAAAGAAATGTTAATGTAAGTGTTTTAATGATATTTATTTGACCAGTTCCTTTCTCTGTCTAGTGTCTAATTTTTGAAGTCCTGCTTCTGCTAAGTAAATTTCTTTCCTTATCTGTTGAAGAGTTCTTTTAGTTTTACTTTGAGACTCTCGTTTCTTTTTTTTTTACACAAGACAAAATGTTTTGTTACAAGTTTCACTTCTTTGGTTCTTTTCACATTTTCATTGGTTACAAACAGATGTTTGTCTGAAAAGATCAAATATTTTCTGTTAGAAGTTGACTTTTTATTTTGTTTCGTCTTGTTCTAGAATTCAGTAAGAAATTTTCAAATGCTCATTTTAATGAAATTTTGTTGTCAGAGCTGCCATTTGAATGTCTTTGAAATGATTGTCTAATGTTCAAGTGCTATTTTTAGATCAGGTCATC
Source organism: Biomphalaria glabrata (assembly GCF_947242115.1). Taxonomy (NCBI): domain Eukaryota; kingdom Metazoa; phylum Mollusca; class Gastropoda; family Planorbidae; genus Biomphalaria; species Biomphalaria glabrata. The sequence continues at coordinate 4,170,596 of NC_074720.1, forward strand.
AGCATACTTTGACATCAGACAGGTAGAGGATAACATATAGTTTTAGTAGATACACACAAAAAAAAATTGTAAACTAAATAACAGTATCTTGCAGATAGCAGCAGTTTTGAATTCAAGTAGGCCTATTATTTAAAATTATGAGAACAAACAAAGAAAGATGAAAAGTCCCCACACATGAGCATTAAGATGTGGGCTGTCACTGATTTCAGCAATATGTTTCCATTTAAGATGATCTAATTCTGGAGACATATTGATGTGTGCTAGCTTATTTCTGTATCTAATTTACCTGCTAAACAGATGCATCAAAGTAAAATAAAAACTAAAAAAAAACTTAACCCAATAGCGCCTAGTTCCGGTTTGAAAAGTTAACCCTAAAATACCAAACAAATAGAGATAATTATAAATAAAAAAAAAATGTGATCAGTAATCCCTCGATATTGTGCAGTTCATCTTTTGTGGATTTGCTAATTCACAGGTTTTTTTTCAAGGGTACCTATAGTTGCTTTATCTAGATATTGAGGGAAAATTGTGAACAGTGAAAGATGAAAAGTCAAAATGTTTCATTAAATCCTTTAAAATTTTCAGAAAATTTGGTAATTTTTTCTGCTATTATTAGCCCCTTGTGAGCAAAAATTTTTTACTTAGGTCTTTTTAATGTATTTATTTGTTATGTTATTAATTTTTTATGTTATTAATTTGAATTATGTAGTAGGTCCTGTGCATCCTCTTTGGATTAGTGTGAAAAAAATTAATATAATACAATACAATAAATTAATAACTTTAAAATCATAGCAAGTATGTCTATTTAAAAAAAGACTAAAGTCAAGCTTTAAAAGTTCTCAATTTCCTGGTTAGGTCTTATACACTGCGCGCATATGGTTTACACTTTAAAAAAAAAAAGAGTTGCACACTTGTCTTCGTCAGATAAGACATGAGGAGCTCTTTATAGATGAAAGTTTAAAAAACTGCTGTTCACTTCATATGCATCCTACTGAATAAGGCATCTGTCATAAGCACCACTTCCTACCGCAATAGGCGCAATTGGGTTAAACGTGATTTGTTTTCAATATTATTTGCTTCCATCTTTTAAAACATCAACTTCCAGCAAACTTTTTTTTTTACTTTCCCCATTGCTAAGATGCAGATGTTTGTGATTCTTTTACTGCAGATTAACTCTCAGTGTTCTATTTATAAACTGTTGTTTTATTCTTAGCCAAACAAAACTCAAAAAGTTTCATTTCATTTTGTTACTTCTTTTTTTTTTAACACGAACACAGCCACAGCCTTTCACAGTTTAACCAAATAATTTTAACTCTTTGCTTCTGTAATTTAACTCAGCAAGCAGATTTACTTTAATTCGATAATACATAGCTTAAATGTAATTTTCTGCATTTAGATAGAGATTACATGAACAATAATGTAAATCTAAGTATTGTTTCTATCACAGCTTATCTGTATCCAACTGCTTTTCTCACATATTGTGTTCCATTTCTCACCTAGCCAATCTTTATAACTGTGTGTTGTTGACATTGTAGTGTCCAGATATGGCAGCTGAAGTCTGTACCTTGCGTGGATGTTTTTATCTGTATTTGAGGATCACATCTCTGTCTTCACGATTTTGCTTTTTTTTTTTTATTCCTGTTTATTGTCTGACACTCAGAAATCTTTTGCTGATTAATTTAAACAGTCATTGTTTTGTTTTGATTCTTAAACTGTTACTTATCAAGTATAACCATCTCTCAAGAATCTTTACTACAAAATACCATCTATTCCAATTGTAAAGGACCTTATTATAAATAAATTGTTGATTTTCTTTGATTTTTCATCAGAAAAGAAAAGTTCTAACATTTAACAATCCAACCTAAATTAAAAATATATCAAAGTATTTATATAAATAAATAGTAATTTTATCTTTAAACATTTTGCCTAGAGATTTAAAGAAACCTGGCCCTTGTATAGTCTCATAAGTTGTCTTCTCTTGCCAGTTAGTGTTTATTAAAACAGGTTGAACCATAATTGTCAGTTCATTGTGTGTTGAAATAAGTTGCAAATTAAGCTAACCGCAAATACTAAATTTTTCTTGTAGCTAGCATATATTTTTTTCACTTTTAGTTAAGCAGACTAATCTAAAAAAAATTTTTTTTTTCTTTCTTTGATATATATATATATATTTGTAATTTTTATGTACAAGTTATTTAAGTGTAATATTATTTTGTTCTATTTATTAATTTATTTTTTTATTTTAAATGTTTTTTAAATATATAATACTCTTTTGAATACAACTTTTACCATCAAAATAAAATGTTTAAATCTCAATATTTATTAGAGCAATTCTATAGTTTGAAATTGACTAGTATATCTAAATCTTATATTGATCTCTAGAAACCATCGAGCTGAAGTCCCCAAGCCTGAGCCCATACACTCTGGCCCTCTCACAAGGCAGGATGAGAACGCAGCATACTATGAGGAGCTGAGACGTACAGATGCAATGTAAAGTCTTTTCATTTCCTTGTTATAATGAGTAATAGCCAATGTTGCCTATGGCAGTTACTTGTATTTCAAGATGCCCTGAAAGATAATTTTGTTGATTAAAGAATATCTGACCATTACATATCAAAATTTAATTGTTTCACAATTTACATTTGCCAACTGCATACATTTTTTGGCAACTGAACCTGTAGAAAGGATTATTAGAGTTCTTTCCAATTATTAGACTTGTTTCCCTTTAAATATTTTTATTGGCTTCTCTAACTGGGTCAGCAAAAAACAACCCCATGACTTGACTTAAACTTAGCTGCTTCAGCACATAAGGGAGCAATCCCTCTGCAAAGAGATTGGTCATAGGGGATAGCCTCATTCCAGCTGGTAGCCATATATTTTAGGTCTTCTAAGAAGGTGTTATGGTGTTTGTGCTTTCCATTTTTGGCTTCCAAGTTATGTCTGACTTTGGTAAACATGTTTTTCTTTTTGTCTAAGAATATGTCCCCTGAGTGCTAGTTCCAGAAAGGACTGGTGACGTAATCTCTGTATGTTCATTCCCAGGATCCTTCTCAGCCAGCGCTGCTAAACCCCCATTTAGATTCTTTTCAAACCTTATAGATAACTTCCTTGTCTTGCAAGCAGAGGTACAGTTGGGACAGTGATTGTATTGAGAAGGCAGATCTTGTCTTCAAGTCGACTAAGTCAAGGTATAAGACTTAGGGGAATAAGGCCTTCAAATTGGACTTGAGTTAGGAAATAAGAAGTTAAAATTGGACTTGAGTTAGTGGCTGGACTTAATGACATGACTCACAATATCATGTCACTTACAGATGCAAAAAGAAAATGTAATATTTGTGAAAGAACTAAAACAGAGCACCTTTGTTAGACGTATACATTTCATATCTAGTTATAGTGGGCTCCTATTGTCTCCTCTGTCTGAATGTGGACCACGCATTGCTCAGCACTAGATTTTGTTTCTATTTTGTGTACAGAAGGGCAGAGAAATGTTCACCTATTTACTAAAACATTTCACAGCTTAACTGTTGGTCCATTTCTGCCTTCCTTTTTATGTAATAACTATATTGAGCTAATACAATCAATTTATGTCTATAGGATCTATGAGGCTGTACATGACAGACCAGGTAAAAATACTAAAGAGCTGAGTGTACAGAAGGGAGACATCCTACAGGTAGGTGCAGACCAATCAAATATCTAAACATTTCTGACTTAATCTAGTACCCAGCATGCCCCTGAGTTTGCTGATGCAGACTTATCTCCCGGGAAATGTTTCTTGCATTCTACATTTCAGGGAATTGTTGATCATCTCTGTTTTTTGTTAGGACGTTTATTGGTTTATTCTCACAAGCCAGACTGCACTGTTAACTTGATGATTTTGTTAAAAAAAAAAAAAAAAAAGACTTCTATAAGCTTCTTCATGAAGAGAAAAAAGTTGTGTATTATATGAGCGGTTAAGCACTTGGCTTCCAAAACTGGGTTCCCGGGTTCGAATCCTGGTGAAGACTGGTATTTTTAATTTTGTGATCTTTGGGCGCCTCTGAGTTCACCCAGTTCTAATGGGTACCTGACATTAGTTGGTTAAAAGTAAAGGCAGTTGGTCATTATGATGGCCACATGACACCCTCGTTAACCATAGGCCACAGAAACAAATGACCTTTACATCATATGCCTTATAGATTGCTAGGTCTGAAAGGGGAAATAAAATATGAATATGTTTGTATAAAAAGTAATTTCTAAGATAAAAAAAAATGTTGAATAAAATAAACTTAATTAGGTGTGATGGAAATGTGTATATTCTACAACAGAGCTTATTTAAATTTAGGATTTCGGTATTTTGGTCAGTCAAATCGGTCAATCAGACAAGCTGCTAATTTGGATCAAATCATAAAGTTCTTAAACAAATCCTTGTATATATACATGTGTGATAAAAAAAAATTAACCTGCTGACTTAGAACTAAATTTTTCGTTGTCAGACAAAGAATGTGAGAGTATGTCAGAAAATAAGCCACAAGTTTGAAATGTGGAAATTCATATCCTCACCGCATCAACTTATCCTGGATTTGATCTTCAATTTAATAGGACATTTTTTTGTTTATGATTTGCTTGCCGAGTGCCTTCATTTTGGTGTAGATCTCGTTTTGAAAATGTTCAGTGAACAAAAAAAAAACAACAGTTTGTGTTTGTACTTTGTTTCCTGTGTGTGTATGGCACATTTCGGTCTAAAAATATATGTTACATAAATTTAAGCTCAACAGTGCTTGTAACGTAGGGCATCATTGTTTAATCAGACCAGAATGTTAATAGGACCAAAACAATTCTTTTCTGACGTTTCTTGATGATATTTATTCATTCCATTTGACTGTATATTTGTTTTACAATAAGTGCTCATTTTGATACTAGTAAATTAAACTTCTTTATTAATTTCCTATTTTTTTGGATGGTTTCTTTTTCATCTGTTCTTTCGAATTTCTGTTATTTCTTTTACTCTTTTATTTATCCAAGGCATGATGTTTTTTTTTTCTTGCCAGGTGCTGGACAGTAGCAAAAACTGGTGGAAACTACGAAACTACAAGGGCCTAATTGGCTTTGCTCCATACACAATACTTAAACAAGTCCCAGCAGACGTAAGTTCAATCGCTTAGTGCTTTTTTGTTTTTCATTTGTAAAATTGTCAATGTAAAGTTTATGTCTTATTTTTCTTTTCATTGGACATGTAGGTCTGAGAAATGTATTTATTGACTTTTGTCCAAAGATAGATTTGGTTGGCTAGGTAAGCTGGTTTGGGAGTCGCCCAATGGACTTAGCAGGTCAGGTGTATTGGCCATGGTTTTAATAGATTGTTGAGTTTGCCAGCTATTTCTTTCAAGAGAGGCTTGCATGTACCAATAGTCATTTGGTCACTACAAGGAGAGGTGGACTGATTTGATGTTTCACAAGATGTTTATTTAATGCAATTATTGAATGTTATTGGCAAGATTAAATATGGTTACCAAAGCTGTTTAAATTGTACTTTGAAAGATTATTGAATGTACTAGATAGATTGCTGTAATGGGTGTCACAACTTTATTTGAAAGTTCAGCCTAAAAAAATAGTTTTTTTTAGTATTTAGTCATCAAACTCCATTGGAGTGAGGGCTTGAGAGGTTCAAATCTTGTATTACAAAAGCCTTGGACAGAAACCCTGCGCGACATGGCCTAAATTGTGCTGATGTGCCAAAAACCCAAACCCAGAAACCCTGCTGTTCTGAGTAGTGCATGTATGTCAACCTACAGGTTGAGAATTTTGGATTACCCAGACGTGTTGAGATGGAGATCAAGTCTTAATCAGTCATATAGAATGAAACACGATTTCCTCTTCTTCCCTGAAGTAGGGGCACCATGAATCGAAGTTTGACCTTATCCGTGCGAATTAGTTTTTAGTTGACACATTTAACCAAAAAAATGTATTAGTTTTTTTTTTTTTTTTTCTTTTTTTTTTTTTTTACTTGGACACAAGAAACCTTCCCAGAATACTGCACGAATAGAATAGATGAGCACTCTTGTTGACCATCAAACAGATTAATGTTACGGGTTCGGCAGTGGGGGAGGTGCTAAGATTTTGTGTTTCTTTGTGATACTCTTAGTCTCATTCTATAAAATAAAAAAAACCCACCAATGTTTAGTGTCTGCATAACCTTGACCCTGTTCGACAACGTAAATTGACTTTTGCAGTTAAGTTGTTAGTTTGTTATGTCCACCAAGCAGTGACTGACCAACTTGTTGGCCTTGTGCTTGCCGCGCAGTCCATCCGGTTAACCAATCAAGTTTTTTTTCAGGGCTTTAACTGAAGCAGTCACCATACGCAGAACCTCTTCATTGCCTAGGTAACTGGACACTGCTGTTGTATCTCAAGCATGATATTCTATTCTTGTGTGTATTTAGCTTTCTTTGGGTTTACGGTTACATTTAGTTTTGCCAGAACTTACACCAATAAATAATTCTGTTTTGTTTCAGTATATCTCGTCTGATTTATGTTACATTTTATATTTGTTTTGCCTAATTTAAAAATTAAACAAATATTTCGATAGTTTTATTTTTGAACAATTCCAGTCCAACTTTTTCTCACCAATGTTGAATATTTTTCTGTTTACTTTAAGCTTGGCTTTCAATAGCTACTTGTATTTGTCTGCTCAATGTCTTCTATTACTCTTTATAACTACATTAATCATTGTATGTTTTTATTTCTTGTTACTTTAATCATTCCAATAAATATACATCTTCCTTTTTCATTACATTCATTTCTATTCTTGTTTGGATGTAAAATTGTAAGCACCCTTTCAATCTCTAGGGCAGATGATGTAAAGGTCATCTGTTTCTGTGGCCCACGGTTAATGAGGGTGCTATGTGGCCAGAACAACAACCAACCGCCTTTACTTTTCTCCAACTAATGTCAGGTACCTAGTAAAAGTTAAGACGTCAAACTGGTTTGTCTCAAGCGAAATATAATCATATCGAGCTGCATCCTAAGCTAGTTATCTTGTGTACTGTCGTAGCCTGTATGTCAGTATGGTAGTTCTGTTAGATGAAATGTCTTCATCTTGAGTATTTTCTTTGTGATACTTGCAGTTGTGTTCAACTTCAACAAAAGTACTTGAAAAAATAAACAAATTTTCAATTTTTACTTGTTTTCCTTTTCATGTTCTGTTACTAGAATGAAGGTCAATTTGTTTGGTAACTGCATTTGACCAGTTTATTGACCTGGGTTCTTATTGCATACAGAATCTAGAGTATTTCTCTTTTCCATGGGATTTTGTAGCTTGATCCTTAAACTTTCTTGTTGAAGAACATAAATCCTGTTGACAACTCTTGTTAAACTTTGTAGCTGAAGAACAAAAATCCTATTGACAACTCTTGTTAAACTTTGTAGCTGAAGAACAAAAATCCTATTGACAACTCTTGTTAAACTTTGTAGCTGAAGAACAAAAATCCTATTGTGTACATTTTTTAGTACTTTTTAGTACATAATCTACTTTTAAGTTTACTGGTACACAAGTTTGTTCCTGTCATGTTTTGCCTAATATTAATTCTTGTGTCATAAATTTGTCTAAATCCCTCCCCCCTCCCCACCTTTCTTCAATGTTGTACATTTATTTAAGAAACACTTTTTTTTTTAAGTTGTATCCATTGTACCGATCACTTTATTTATACATGCACTCAGATGGGGAAATATTTCAATAACAAATGTATTAGTACTGGTTGCGGCCCATCATTTTATTTTTCTAATGATCATATTCAGTTACTGTTGCTGGTGTCAGATGTATTTCTATTGTGTAACATTGATGTTTTGATTATAACTGTTTCTAGTTTTAGTCTCAGTGTGGGTCACTCTCCACTCAAGTCACTATTGCCTAACAAAATTATCACTACATATTCATATTATACTACAACGTGAGTCAACTTTATGTCAGCAGTGGTTTTAGATTCCAGATTATTTGTAATTAGATAATTTGCATTTTTAATTAATTTTCAAGAAAAGAAAGACTGAAGTACCTCTAAACTTTTACACATTAGTCCTTTTTAAATAAATCTGTTAAATCCCCATAACTGTAAACATAATTTGACTCACTGTTTTTCTATATTGTTCTTTTTGTCATAATATTGCTGGTCATTAAATGTGTAACCTAATCGAAAAAATAAAATCAGCCTATACTAAATATTTATTGTTCTTATTGTAAAATTTTTCATATTTTGTTTCTAATTCATTGATAAAACTTGTTAATATTGTTAAAAAAAAAATTTGATCTTTATCTTTAAAGTACTGTAGCACTGACTAATTTCTAAACAAACCAATGCAGATATTTCTTGGTTAATTATCCGCCGGAAAGCTCAAGATAATACATTATTTAAAAGTAAGAACATTTTCACTTGCGCAAATTTGGCAAGAAATTTGATCCAAATCATTGCTTGTGATGACAGTCGACTGTTAAAAAGACTGTGTTTGACCTAAATCATTGCTCGTGACGACAGTTGACCGTTAAAAAGTCTGTGTTTGATCTAAATATTTTTTTCTATTCTACTCACCAGCATCAGCCAGAAGGATTAGCTTCCAGAACTATCTCCGAGACTTCCTTCACAGATGACAATGTTTCTCGAGCAGCATCTCGAAGAGGTGAACTCAAGTATTTCTGATTTTTCTCCCACCTCATCCCCCCCTTCCCCCCTTTTCTCCCAACCCAGAAGTTTTATTTTTACTTTCATGTCAGCTTCCCCACAAAATTGACCTTTGAACTTCTAGCAGCTGCTTTGCATTGATTCTAAAAATTAAGACGTTTTTCTTTTTCTATTGGGCTAAGGTTTTACCTAAGCTTACTGACGTCTTTGGACCTAAGCGTTTGAAGTGAGGTCCTCATATAAAGGAATGCTCTGTTTTTTGTATATTTATTTGGTTATATATACAATTTTGTTTCATTTTTTAATTAATAAAAGGAAATTATAACTATGTTATATGTGACTGATAGATCTGATTAATGTGTTAACACTACCGGATGGATAAGAATCATCATTTTGTCTTTATCAATTTCTTCATGTTTTAGTCAGTGGTGAAAATTGTTGATTTAATGGATGTATTTATAATCTCTTCTAGAGTTTGTATTATTTGTATAACTTTGTGCATAATGCTCCTAGAAGGTTGTTTCCTCTACATCTACATTTGTTTACTAAGTAAGGGCTTCATCCTGGATGTCATGTATTATATATTGACCACATTTTTCAAACTAGAACATGTTGTAGCCAGAGATGTACACATTTTTGCTAAAGTAACATGCTAATGTACTTATCCTCGCTAATAAATATGACATGAACTTACTGACATCTTATGTCTACCTGGGTAATATATTACCAGCTACAGTAGAGAATTGTTATATAGTAAGATGTCATACAGAGTTATAGACATTAAGAATTAAATCATTAAATAATAGGTGAAAGACTCTTCGAATTATTTAATCAAATATTAGGTGTTACAATGACCAATGTTAAATAAGCATATAATAGGTGAAAGACATTAAGAATTATATCATCAAATAATTGGTGAAAGACACTTTGAATTATTTATATCAAATATTAGGTGTTAAGACATACAGAGTTAAATAATAGGTGAAAGACTCTCTGGATTATTTAATCAAATATTAGGTGTTACAATAATAAAAGTTAAATAATCCAATAACAGGTGAAAGACATTAAGAATTAAATCATCAAATAATTGGTGAAAGACACTTTCAATCATTTATATCAAATATTAGGTGTTAAGACATACAGAGTTAAATAATAGGTGAAAGACATAAAGAATGAAATAATCAATTAGTAGGTGGAAAGACAAAGAATGAAATGCCAAACATAAAAGTACCTGAACAATGTGTACATAAATGTGTACTTATCAAACATGTACATTTTCTAATGGCGTTTGTAAATGTTGTTATGAATGAAACGTGGCATCATGTGGTTTGGTTAATGTGTATAATGCAACCCTTTATTTTTTGTATGTCCCTATCTCTGGTATATGGTCTACCTCATTTGATGACCCCCCTGTTAAGTATAGTCACTGGAGCTGCCTGTCAAGTGACTGCATTTTGCTGGTAGCTGGTAGTCATGTGGTCTCAGCAAACCCTCTCAGCACATTGTGGGCCTGTTAAGCAGACAACATTTAGTATTAGGGAATTGGACATTGTAATAATGCAACTTCATTATTTTAAGTTTTTTCTTGTTGTTTTTTTTAGTGTTGTTCTGTGTTTTTTTTAACTATTTTTTTTTTCTTATTAAGTTACAAATACAAATTCTATTACCACCCCCCCCCCCCCCCCCCAGTGACATATTTTATTTTCTGTCATTGTTTCCTGTTTCTTACGCTGAGTATCGACAACTAAACAAGCAGCCCTTACTTATCAGTTAACTAGGTTTTTTTTGGATTCCATTGTTTGAGTGGTTGCCATGCTAAAGAGTGTGCCAAGTGAACTTTGACCCTTACACAAGTTAGTTGACAAAATTCAAGAGTATCTTGGATGAAGTATTCTGTGTATATCATTGTCTTTGTGCTTTTATTTAAGGCATTCATGTTGAATTGTACTTGATGTTAGAAGTTTTGTCTCCACTGTTTTGTAATGAAGAGACAAGATGAACTTAACAAGTTTTTCTTATTAGATCTATATACACAAGTGTACATAACTTCTTCCATTTTACTCTTCCTTGTTTAAATCATCTCCCTTTGTTCCACTAGTTGCCCTCTTGTATGTTATTGTGTTGGCCACTGTTGAGCAAACTACGCCCACAGGCCAAATCTGGATATCCTGTAGTAATATATTGAAATAATAATTTAACTCACAAAGTGAAAATTCAAGTGGAAAATAAACAGAAGTTGAATATTGGGTTAATATTGGGTTAGTGCCCTCCTGTATGTTATTGTGTTGGCCACTGATAAGTAAACTATGCCCACAGGCCAAATCTGGCCTAGGGAAAGGGCGGCCTGTCGGATATTTTATAGTAATATATTGAAATAATAATTTAACTCACTAAGTGAAAATTCAAGTGGAAAACAAACACAAAATGAAAAATGGGTTAATGTTGAGAGTTTTCATTGATATGTGGAACTGTTGCATCAGCTGACTTACAAGTTGTGAAACTTGGGTAGATAAAATACAGTTTATATTGTACAATTTTTATAAAAATGTCTGATTGTATTTTGCTGTTAGAACAAAAGTTTGTCAGAATAGGTCCATTTAATTTATGGCCCTCTCCAAAAAGAAACTGTTTGCCAATCACTGGAGTACGCTATGTTCCTATGTTAAGTTTATGTGAAATAGCAAAGTGCCTTGGAAGGAAATGTGTTGAAACGACCATTCCAGTTTCTTGGAGTCTTGGTTCTCTAGTGCCTGGATGTCAAGATTGTTCACTTTCTCACTAAAGCACTGAACATGTTTTTTTGTTTGTTTGTTATTAATATGTCCTTACATCAACCTTTGACCCTAAAGGTCAAGTCATAATAGTTACAACATAAACCAGAGTGTCTGCATGATACTGGAAATGTTTATTTTTCATTGTATCCTCTACTTTACAGTGGCACTTTTTTTTTGTTACTGAATTTCATTTTTCACTTCAATCGTCGTATCAAAAGTAAATTTTTTTTTGCTGCTGTGTTAGCATTTAGCACCATTCTGATATGTCTTTACTTAATTACAAATGTATGCAGCAGTTGTGACGCCGCGTCACTTGTTTAGACATTTTCTGGTCTCTGTTATTGTCACAGGTGCCAACGTTAAAATAAAATTTAATGTGCATTTTTTTTTTCTTTATTTTAACTTCATTTAATGATTGATTTGAAAATGCTATAACCATCAACCCTCAATGTACTGTTTGATATATACACTACACGATATATTTATTACAGAACTTTATGTAACGATTTTCATCTATTATAACTACAATTATAATTTATCTAATTAGCATATTTATACATTATATTCTTAAGTTCATCTATTTATTTTTGTATAGACTTTATCCTTTGTTATTTTTGTATAGATGTTATCCTTCGTTTACTTCAGAGGGCTTATGTTCTAGAAGGTTACAGTGGAAGCAATTATTTTTTTTATCATTACATTTCAAAAACTGTCAATCTTAATCAAAATGTATCTAAGCTACTCTCTAAACTGTTGTTTGTTTGTTTTTTTGTAATCTCTGTCTATGAAGATTTTTTCTTGTTTTTGTTGGGTTTTTCTTTTTTGTTATTGTTTGTTTTGAAATGGAATATGCACATCAAAAATTTGTTTATTTTAGTTCATGTTCCTCTGAAATCATGTTTAGAATTTATTTTGTTCTGAAACTTAATATGTAGGTCATTGAGCTCTCTCTTGAAAAAAAAAAAAGTTAGCATTCATTACCCTTACATATAACATGAATGATGTCAATGATTCTCAGGACATTGACACTAAAGTGTTGTAACTTAAGACTGGCGGAGTGTACATTATGAATGTTACAATTTTTTTTTTTGATTCCTAAAGTGTACTATATCTGGTACTATATCTGGTTGTTACTCTATTAAATTTGATTAATTTCAAGACTTAATGGTTCCAGACTTTGTGTTTTTTCTGTGTTTTTCTTTTCTTGTTGTTAATATTTTTAACTGAAATAACGTCATGTTTGGTACTTAGATACTTAGATAGATAGATCGCAAGGTCTGAAAGGGGAATTTTTTTTTTTTTTACTTTACTTGGTACTTAAAAATGAGTTGTTTTTTTTTTAGTTTATAATAACTATAAACACAATTTATAATGAAAACATAATATAGCTGTACTAGTCATAGTTCTAGAATAACTACACAGAGACTAAGAACTAGTTGGACTCAGCAGGAGAAATTAATTCTATTTCATCTTTGTTTGTTTGAGAGCTATTTCCTCTGCAGCTTTTCTTTATGTTATTCCCACTCCATTGTGATAAAACAACTTTCAGTTTCCTGTTGGCCTGGATGCCTTTGCTCAGCTTTCTATTAAATACCATTTGACAAACTATATTTAGTGGTAATATATATGTGTCATATTTCAATGAAATTAATTAGTTCTGAAGATATTTTTTTTTTTAAAGGGAGAGAGAATCAATTTCTTAATAATTAAAATGTAAAAATCTGAAATATTAACCTGGACTGCCTTGGTCTGTCCGTTCATCTGCATTTATTATTATTATAATTTTTTTTTTTAATTTTTCATTAAACAAAGATCTTCAACATGGCTTTAAGAACTGGGGAAACAAGTCTAAACTATACTTTAAAAAAACCCAAAATGTTTCTGTGTCAAAGCTAAAAATCACATAGATTTAAATTCAATAGATACAGGAAGTAGACTTAATAGAATGTTCCCATGACACAAGCTTCACCTCACCTTCTCATTACTACTACTTTAGTACAAATACCCAGTGCACTGCTAAATATAAGACTAAAACTAAGACTAAGACTTCTTTATTGATCCTTACGGAAATTTGTTGTGATTAAAATATAAAATTGTTCACTGCAATATTTCTTCTTCCTAAGCAGTTTTTCTAGGCCTTACTCTAGTTGATAGCAGTCTAGACCTATTTGTTTTATTTATTGATCATTGAATCTATTATAGTACTAGAAGAGACAATTTAAATTTCTTCAATAAACCACCAAAATAACATTGCTTTAAATACTTCTAGTCCAATTTTTATATTCTATCCTGTTCCCATTTCTACTTCCTGTTCCTAGCTATAGTTTTGTGATAATTTAAAATTAATACTCGAAGTCTTTAACTGTGAATTTTCAATGTATATTACATCTTATATTATTAAAAATACTTTAAAATAAAGAAAAAAATTGCTGAAGTTATGTCAAGATAATGCTTTCAATCGATGTTTAAAGTAACTTGTTAGCATTCACCCATTGGTAGCAACCTGAAACAAAGATGGTTAAGTCATTTCCATTTATGTTAATGTAGATTTAACAAAAAACATTTGTATAATAATATTTATTATTTTATTACTATTTCTCTGGTTGTGAAAACACTGACCACACACTTCTGAACAGTATTTACAGTACAATAACAAGCAAAATAAAAAAAAAATAATTAAAAAAGTGGAAGAACTGTATATTTACAGCCACTCTCAATACTGTAAAATTTGTTTCCACTTTTCTATATATCAAACATAATTAACTGGTTAATTTTTTGATTGATCTACGTTTTGCTAGGGACAATGAATAATTGTTCAAAGTTTCAACTTGATCCAAGAATGGGAAGTGGTAGAAATAATGTGTGCAACATTGACTAGAGAGACTGACAGATACTGAGTTGATACCAGCTTTGTAACAAACTGTAGGATTATCAAATAAAAGATATCATATACAAGATTACATTGCAGTAAGAATGACTTGAAGTAATACATTTAAATATAAATAAATTTAATATGAAAGTCATCCGTAAAAAAACATTGCCTCTCCCTAGAGCCCTACACTCAAGTGAAAAGAATTCAGCAGGTTTCAGAGACATCTAAACGCTATTCGATCCCAGAGCCCAAACCGCTCGTTGCCCCACCATTGCCCTCTTCGGATTCTTCATGGGAACAAGCTAGCAAAAGGGCATCTTTTTTTAACTTTGACGAGAGGCACTCTGAAATCTTGCATCGAGACCAAACCCGCTTTGCTCGCTTCCCATCCTCGGCCCAGGACACGAGTTACTCCCCAGGCCCTAGCGCGAGACAAAGTGCGGCCTTCCAGGATCCATATGGGTCGGCTTATCCTCCGCCATCATTGCCGCCCCCGCGGAGAAGCAGCCTCATGTCTGATCTACGTAGAAGCTCAGTCTTCTCGTCAGCCAAAGAAGCGTCAAGCCAGCACAGCCCTGTCTCCATGTTACCTTCAGACGTTGTTTCTGCTAATTACCAATACAAGCAAGACTCTGTTATGTACCCCAGTTCCAAGACATCAGCGCCATCTGCACCATCAGCTCCTTGGCCCGAGGAAGATTATCCATTGGATGTAGAGCTGAGACACAAAGGTAGGTTATCGTTCTTAAAAAAAAAAAGCAGTTATTTATGTAAACTGAGGTAAAAGTAACAATCTAAGCCTACCCGTTTCAGACCTTGGGCTCTACTATGGGGACAGATGATATAAAGCTCATCTGTTTCTATGGCTGACACGAGGGTGTTGTGTGGCCATCACAACGACAAAACGCCTTTACTTTACAACGCAAGCCAGGTACACTTTAGAATTGGTTGGACTCAGGGGCGTCCTAAAATGCCACCGCGAACGTGTGTAGCAAAGCTTTTTACAGCTCAGCAGCCACTCCATCTGTGTTGGCCTACATTGAGCTGGGCAGTCCAAATCGTCTGCTTTCTATGAGGACAATTACATTAGACCAGACAGACGGAAACAATACTTTTTTTGTGTCGTCTGAAGGCACAGCCTGAAATGTGACGATGTGCAAAATAACTAAAACCAGAACCTTCTCGTCTCATACAATGTTATGTCTATCTAATGTTATGTCTATCCAATGCTATGTCTATCTAATGTTATGTCTATCCAATGTTATGTCTATCTAATGTTAAGTCTATCTAATGTTATGTCTATCTAATGTTATGTCTATCCAATGTTATGTCTATCTAATGTTATGTCTATCCAATGTTATGTCTATCTAATGTTATGTCTATCCAATGTTATGTCTATCTAATGTTATGTCTATCTAATGTTATGTCTATCTAATGTTAAGTCTATCCAATGTTATGTCTATCTAATGTTATGTCTATCTAATGTTAAGTCTATCCAATGTTATGTCTTTCTAATGTTATGTCTATCTAATGTTAAGTCTACCAAAATGTTAAGTAAATCCAAAGTTAAGTCTTAAGTCTATCTAATGTTATGTCTATCTAATGTTATGTCTATCTAATGTTAAGTCTTTCAAAATTTTAATTCCATCCAATGTTAAGTCTATCAAAATGTTAAGTCTAAAGTCTATCCAATGTTAAGTCTATCTAATGTTAAGTCTATCCTATGGTAAGGCTTAAGTCTATCAAAATGTTACGACGTCTATCCAAGGTAAAGGCTTAAGTCTATCCAATTTTAAGCCTACCCATGAATGATGTCTTTCCTTGGTTTAGTCTCTTTCCAAATAGGCCTTACAGTTTCTGGCAAGATGGACAAATAAAGTAATTTTCAATCTCCACTCCACCCCCCATCTCTGACTTTCTTTCACTCTCTCAATGAGACACCGAAACATCATCTAATTATAAACCGCACATTCTATCTATTCATAAGTTTACATTAGTTATAATAAAATACACTAACAATGTGACTAGAACAGAACGACTGTTCACTAAGTCTAAAACGTATGAAACCTCCTATTTCTGATTTCTGAAACCAGCTGCTTTACACTTCTTTGGGTTGTACAGCACATAAGCTCACCAGCAGTGACCATAATGAACTCTTTCCTCACTATTGGAAGTATATTATTTAAAGGGGTGATTAATAGAGTCACAAAAGACTCAAGCCAAATGTGCTACAAGTCCACCAGACGACGAACTTATAAAAGTGTACCGGGGTGATATTTACCTGGAGCCTTTCCTTTAAGGTGTGTGCCACTAGGTATGATTTTAATTTTTTTTAACAACTTAGTTTAAAAATTGGATGTCTACCTACAGATAAGAAAACCAAGGCACACCTGGATGAACTTCATGCCAGGGTGACCTCTAGAGTCTCACGGTCTGCAGACACCACAAGGCTGGATGTCAACTCAACACCAGATGATGTAGCTGGGTGGATGTTAACGAAAGGATTTAGCGAAGTGTGAGTTAGGCCCCTAGAGATTTAGTGAAGTGTGAGTTAGGCCCCTAGATATTTAGTGAAGTGTGAGTTAGGCCCCTAGATATTTAGTGAAGTGTGAGTTAGGCCCCTAGATATTTAGTGAAGTGTGAGTTAGGCCCCTAGATATTTAGTGAAGTGTGAGTTAGGCCCCTAGAGATTTAGTGAAGTGTGAGTTAGGCCCCTAGATATTTAGTGAAGTGTGAGTTAGGCCCCTACATATTTAGTGAAGTGTGATTTAGGCCCCTAGATATTTAGTGAAGTGTTATTTAGGCCCCTAGATATTTAGTGAAGTGTGAGTTAGGCCCCTAGAGATTTAGTGAAGTGTGAGTTAGGCCCCTACATATTTAGTGAAGTGTGATTTAGGCCCCTAGATATTTAGTGAAGTGTTATTTAGGCCCCTAGAGATTTAGTGAACTATCGGATACATATTTTGTAAATATCATTTATACATTTAGTGAAATATCAGTTAAAGATTTATTTAAGGGGATGTATCCCTGAAAATCTTATTTTTGTTATTTCTAAAGCTAGGCCTTTGAAATTTGTTATGGTATTATATAATGATATTCTAAAATAAATAATGCTAAAAAAAGTTTTTTTTGAATGATGGTTGCCATGGTAACGGAGGCCATATTGTTTATTGTATACAAATTAAAACTCTGAATTTTGTAAAAACTATTGATCAGAAATACATGAAATTGAATTAAAAGATACGAAAAAAGGATCCTCTAAATTGGTACAACGTCAGAATTAAAGATTTAAGTATGTTAAATTTTTTACAAATTTTTGAATTCTTAGTATTTTTTAGACCTAAAAAAACAGGATAAATATTAATTAAAAATACTTTAAAAAAAAAAAGTAAATAAAATATTGAAAAAAAAATCATTGTACGAGTAAAGTTAATGATGTCCTTAAGAAGTGTTTCAAATTTCATTAAAATCTATCAAGTAGTTTAGGAGAAATTCCTAGTAAGGCACAATGACATGTGCAAAAACTAACATTTTGAGAAAAATGAGTTTAAAGTATAAATTTTATTAAGATTTTGTCTTATAGCCCTTACAAAAACATTAAAAAAACATGTTTTAGACACAGATTTAAGCAATAAAAATGATTGTAATGTAAAGAAAAATGATTGATCTACTTAATTATGTTATTAGTTAAATATCAATATCCTAGACCTAAAACTCAATTTTCTCTAGGGATACCTCCCCAACTATCAGTTATAAATTTAGTGCAATCTCATTTGTATATTTAGTGAAACATCAAAAACAGATTTAATGAAATATCTTATATATACATGGTTTAATATCTGTTATACATTTAGTGAAATCTTATTTATATATTTCGTGAATTATTCGTTAAAGATTTAATAAATATCAGTTATAGATTTAGTTAAACATTAAATTTGGTTAAATGTCAGTTATAGTTAAAGTGAATGAAAAGTCAGCTATAAATTTAGTGAATTCTCAATTATAGATTTAGTGAAATATAAATTTAAGATTTATTGAAATGTCAGTTATATATTGATATGTCTGTACTCTATAGTAGACTGCGTTCGGTGGTAATTTTAGGGATGCTAGAAACATGTAATGAACTCTAACCTTGACTTTCAATTCTCAGAGCACGAGAGAGATTTCAGGGATACACAGGAAGAGAGATTTTTCAGCTTCGTTTTAACGACTTCGTCCAACTCATTGGCCACGATGAAGCGATCCGATTGGACGGTTTGATAAGGTTACAGAAAAGTACATCCGGGGTAGGTATTTACATACCCAAAACGCTAAAACACATTGAGAGTGTCCAAATGGGAAGCGTGATCGAGAGGCCAAGTAGGCTTGAACTTGGCTTGGCTTGGCTACCTAGAAGGGGGCTCGAGGTTCGACACCCGACTCGGGCAGAGTTGTGTTTACTGAGCGTCTAAAGGCAGCACGGAAAACCAACTCCTAGATACCCCCTCCCCCCCCCCCCCCACTGGTCCACAAATGAGATTGGACCAAAAGCGCTCTGAGCATGCTATATGCATGAAAGTAGCTGCTGTATATATATATAAAAAAAAGCTATAATAAAAGGTTACGAACGTTTAGTGTAGTAATCCAATAGGTTAGTGGGCAAAAGTTAGTGAAGATATGGAGTTTCCTTAGTGACGTGACAGTCGATTAAAAACATGATGCAGACTAGCTAACAGTACCCGTACTGCTTTGAGCAAACACTTGTTTTCATCGTCGTAGACTTAGCGACATGGGACTGAGTCCTATTTGTGAATTAACTACATACATATATTACAAATAAATGAATAGCTAGCCCCTCCCCCCCCCCACATCGCAGCATCCGTTCACCAACTTCAATAGAGCCGGCATGTGACCATTGACCACTTGTGGTGGTAATTTGCATACGGGCGAAATAACTCTGGACCAGAAGTATGTTTTTTATGGACATTCCGATGGTCTAGAGGTTAAGTTCGCTTAGTGCGTTATCGCTAGGCGGTGGTGTCGGTCGGCGCAGTTCCTTGTTTTCTTAGCATTTTAATTCACTACTTTCTTTAAAACTTAGTCCCTGGTGCTGCTGTTCATTTATGTCTAATATATATGTATGTATCACATTTGTTTCAGCACCTAGTTTCAACTCTATATTTGTGAATTAACTATTTGAAGTTTAAAGCAAGCAGCAGTCCGTCAGTTTGTGCTACTGGTACATTTTTTTCACAACAACAATAATAATAATCTTGAGTGTTTGTATAACAGCTAGATTCGACACAACTTGTGGCTCGCAAGAAGACACGTCACGCACTCGTCAATACCCTCATGATCATCTAAGACAGGGGTTCTCAACCTTGTGGGTCGCGACCTCCTTGGGGGTCGAATGACGATTTGACAGGGGGGTCGCCTAAGACCATCGAAAATATGGATTGTTATTGTCTACTCTTCTATTGCTGTATGTGTGTGTTTGCGGGGGGTGGGGGGTCGCGGAAGAGTGGGGGATTGTAAAAAGGGGTCACCGAGCTTAAAAGGTTGAGAACCGCTGATCTAAGAACATTCGTGATAGTTTCAAATGAAAATTAGTTGAATAATTGCTTGTGTGTGTTGTGTGTGTGTGTGTGTGTGTTGTGTGTGTGTGTTGTGTGTGTGTGTGTTGTGTGTCGTTCACTAAGAAAATACCAGACTTCCCAAACGGAACAATTAATATTTCCTTTATGATAACTAGTATAGTCATTGCTTAGCAGTACCCACCAGGTTCGTCCGTTAATTTTTTTTTATTTTTTTATTACATCCTCCTTAACTTCCTCCCCCCCCCCCCCTTTTCCCCCCAGAAAGAACAATCTACAATTTTCCAACTAAGAACAGGACACACACCTCTATTAAATTACCATCTGAAAAAATAAACTCCACACAACTCCCCCTTTGCAGACACTGCGCCCACCCTTATGAAACCGTAAACCATATCCTCTTTGAATGCCCCATTCCTAACCCACCTTAGGCAGACCCTACTTCCACTCCAGCCCAACATAACCAACACCCTGTACGGCAGTGCTGAACAACTGAAGAAAACAGCACACTTTTTTTTTCCTTGGCACAGTCTGCAAAAGAGCTGACAGCTCAGCAGCAATAAAGCTGGCTAGAAGATGAAGAAGATTACATCCTGCAAATGCTGACATAATACTTTGGCCATACCTCCAACTCTTATATTTTTGTTTGTTTTGCCCTTTCAATAAAACTGTCCTTATTTCAACAACCCCCCCCCCCTCCCGTTTGGCCAGTTAATGTAGTATATATAGCATTGAATTAGAATGGCCTGCTTTAAATCGCCCTCCCAGACACACTCACTTTACTGGGAAGAAAATTACTTCAAATCTGAAGGAACATCCGAAACATGTTAAGAATTTTACAAGCATTACCCCCCCCCTTTTATTTTTCATCCACATACCGGTAGAACAAAATAATTTTTTTTTAAATACGTAGGTTAAATCTTTGACCTTTCACCTTTCAGTACTCTACTAGATCGGCCAAAGAACTCAATGACATTTTAGAAAAACGTAAACAGTACATCAATGAAAGCGACACTGACCTAGATAATCAACAAGAAGGTAAATGAAAACACCAGAATTCGAAAAGTTGAACCTATTTCAAATACTGCATGTGGAATTTTTGCGAATTTCTTTATTCCTTAAATTCTTTTCAACCATTTTGAACCCATGCCTAAAACCAGTGGTGTAGCTAGGAATTTGCAATCAATTTGGGGACCGGGGGGCGTGATCTGTTTGGGGGCCCCTGCATTTTGCGTAATATTTAATGTAAACAAAAATTTGAACACTCATTTGGGGGACCCCTCAAGTGGGGGCCCTGGGGATTTTCATATTCCCCCCCTCCTCCCCCACCCTAGCTACGCCACTGCCTAAAACAGATGATATTATTAATAGATGTGTAAGACTTGCTCATTTGTTTCTCTTAGATTACAGGGGAGTGACGTCCAGCGGACAAAGTCTCAGGGAGCAGATAGTACGAAAACGAGGTCAGCTGAGACAAAGCAGCGTGGACTACACCAAGTGAGAGTTACGCCTGCAATTATACGACCGTACACGACCCCAGGCTACGCCTTAAAATAGAGGACCTTGAGATGACTTTACTGATTCACATTTGTGGCTGTGGGCGTAGAATAAACTTTACAAATGACTACTTGTGTGTGTGTGTGTGTGTGTGTGTGTGTTTTGGTTTAGTTATTTAGAAATAAGAAGGACTGTTTTATGTAAATAATTTCTCTTCTATTTCGTAACTCTGCCACGTTTCTAAGGCACCAATGTTGATGATGTCATGTCTCTTATCAATATACCTTCATATTTGTTTGATAAATGACGTTTCTATGTTTTTGTTTTATTCAAACAGCCACCTTTCATTTGTTGACTTAGGATCATGTTCTACAAGTTATGATCCATTCACTTTTCCTGGTAAATTCTACATTCAGAATCCACTTGTAGTTTCTTCGGCCCCTTCCATTTCATAAACGTACACATGCTTAACGTCATAGTACAAATCCAGAGAAAAAGTGAGGGCCCCAACATAGGGGAGATACATTTTTCAACTTTTTTTTCGGAGGAGGGGGGGGGGGCGGTAGGATTTTCTACACTTTGTGCCGATGTTTCGGCGGGGCGAATGGAACTACTTTGCGGGCCGGATGTTGTCCTCGTGCCGTATTATGGGCATCATTGAACTAGTGCATTAGCTTTATTAAACGGTGTTGGGAAGACACGAATTATATCACTTGTAAAGGAGATTTAAATCGTAATATGTAGTATGTTACATAGGCTATATAGAGAAAAATAATATATTATTTTTAACTTACCATATTATTATTTAAAAATCTATTTAAATTCTCACTCGGAAAAGTTTTAGGGGACAAAAAAAAAACTGGGGTCCTAAGCTATATTATGAGTAGATTGTGCGTAAAAAGTCCACTGTACAAAATTTATATACGCGCATGTCGCCGGTAAAGGGAAGTAATAAGTAGGGTCTGCGGCAGTGTTTCTGACACTTGTGACCTCCCCTGGCGATTGATTCAAAACATGGAACTCTTTAAAAAATTACGGAACATTTAATGAGTTTTTAAAAGGAACAGCATGTAGAAGTTATTAAAGAATTGGGATATGATTATCTAGAGCAGCGGTTCTCAACCTTTTATGCTCAGCGACCCCTTTTTACCATCCCCCACTCTGCCTCGACCCCCCCCCACACACACATACAGCAATAGAAGAGTAGACAATAACAATCCCTATTTTCGATGGTCTTAGGCGACCCTTGGCAAATCGTCAATCGACCCCCAAGGGGGTCGCGATCCACAGGCTGAGAACCCCTGATCTAGAGGTTTAAAGTGTTTGGGGTGCCCTGTGATACTGCTCATATCCGAAAATAGTGTATGTGTGATATATATTTAAAATAATGACTTATTTAATTTAAACAGCGATACCTCTAACACTATGTTAATATTTGTTTGACTTCAATATTTTCAGTAGATACATAAAAAAATGGAATGTTGTAACAAATAATGAAAGAAATATAATTGGAATCGATGACAAGTTGTTTTTTTTTTAAATTTATTTCTCTGTGTGTGTGTATGTGTGTGTGTGTGTGACAGCGAGAAGTAAGCTCAATAGATTTAATTTCCTATAAACTCTTATCGCTTGCCAACTGTTAATCGACTCAAGAGATCACACTGAAACTTTTAATGAAACATTTCGCTGCGAGGGTTGGAGCTGTTCTTGTCTTAGTGGGAAGCGTGGTCGAGAGGCTAAGTACGCTTGAACATGGCTTGGCTTGGCCATCTATGAAGGGGGCTCGAGGTTTGACACCTGACTCGAGCAGAGTTGTGTTTACTGCGTGCCTAAAGGCAGCACGGAAAACCTTCTCACAGATAACCCCCCCCCCCCCAACTGGTCCACAAATGAGATTGGACTCTGAGCATGCTATAAGCTTAAAAGTATCGTTATATAAAAGCTATAAATTATTATTGTGAAAAGGTAAAAAAAAAAATTCCCTCAGGAACGTCTTAAACTTTTACAGGAACATTTATCAATTCGTCAAGAACGTCTTCTATTACTCCTCTTACTACTCCTGAACGACTCGCGTCCTCTGTACAGGACTGAGTTGTTTAATAACCAATTATTCTAATTCTGTCTGTGCTCCAAAGGATGTACTGAAAAAAAAAAAGTTGTGGCCAAAGGGATGTAATCAAGAAATACTCCTACTCCTCAAGTTCATATAAAGATTACCGCTCTTAGATTTTCCATTTGGAAAGGACAGTTAGTACTATTTAGCCGATTATTTGTTTCTTAATCTCCTCACACAAAACCCCACCCTTATACATATGCAGGCCAGTGGTCTTCAAGGGTGAAGCATTTGTACAGTCAGTGTTACGTGTTGCCAATTGTGCAGTATTGACATATCAAAGTGTTTGTGATGTACTTGTTCAGACTGCCTTGAGGTCAACTATAGATGACTGTTGAATTTCAACCAATTACTCTGCAAGCGTTTGAGTTTTATTGTTCGGGTGTATTCAATGTAGTTGATCAACAATACAGAATAAACAAGACGATCGATTTAACGAGTAAAGAGATGTGATCAACACTGATGAACAATTTAACATATATTTATTCTAAGAAAAGGCCACAGTAAAAGTCTCTGTCAACTAAACACGTCTTTACCCTAGAGGATTCTATCGCTGATTTTCCGGTCTCTAACCCAAAATATCCCAAACGTCACTAGTCCCGTTCAATATACGTCTTCTATGGTGCGTCGCTAAATAACTAATACTAAAAACAAGGTGTCTAACATGTTACGTTATTTTGGAGCCCTGATTTGTCAAGTTCCTTGAGTTATTGTTTCGAGTGGTGTAAATATTAATCTGCTACCGGAAACGCTTTAAAGACCAGCTTACGCCCGAACTTGCTTTAACTGACGCAGAAGAGAGCACCTCGTTGCATTGAAATAAGAAATAAAGGAACACTGAAGAGTAACCTAAGACAAGGCTTTATTAAACTAGAACGACACATGAACTGACGCAAGAGACTTGGACAGTAGCACACTAAATCAATGTTGTGAACACATTCTAACAACGTCACACAAACATAAACAAATAGTAACTATAAATAGTAACTGTGGCTTCAGAACGAGACAGCTGGGGGTCACTTACAAAGTCCGTGGGATACACATTTAAGACCAAACGAAAATCCGCTGCCGAGGACAGGCGTAGACGGCGAAAAAAAAAGTTGATTGACCATCGGCGGACAATGGTTATGCCTGCTAGATGTGGCAAAATATGTAGGTCACAGCTGGGGCTGCGTAGCCACGGGAAATAATGCATTCCTTATTAATCTTCGTACTCGAAGACAAGCCTAATTAATATTACATCAAGAAATTACCCAATCTGAAACATTCCGCTCCAAGGAAGAATACTTGACAAGAAAATGTTTCCTGCAAATGCTTGGCTCTCTAATAGATGGAATGGGGATGGGATATGCATAAAACATAATTTCTGTTTTCAGAGCCTGTGGTATACTTTTCTTTCTGTAGTTTTACTTTGTTAATATCGAGCAATCAGTTCATTCGCCTGGCTACTTTTTCTTGTTTTAAATACTTCCGCGAGGTTCTGCTTTTGACAAAACTAATGGCTTACTAGAAGTTTAAAAATAAGAATGTCTTCATGTTTTCAGTTTCATGTTTTAAGGTTGGCCAGACTTTTATTTCAATTAATACATTGGCCACAGTGACAAATCCAAGGTAGGTACAAAATCCCTGCCGCAGAAAACCAGACTGAACACAGACTGAACCCAGACTGAACCAGACTGAACACAGACTGAACACAGTGTTTCAGAAGCCTTGCACTGAGAGTGGTATCACAAGAACAAAGATGCATGTTCCACCAGGCAAACCAATCAGTGTGGAAGAAGTTGATGTAAGTTCAGATACCGGTAGGCAATAAACTACACCAACATCAGTTGAACCAGTAAGACAAGTACTCTGTGGCATTTTACGTCTCGAGGGACGATCTTTTCCCTTTACAACTTCTTGTGTGACTAAAGAGGCCAGTCATTGATACACAGCTGCGATCGCAGGTTGGGCACATATAATCACCAGGCGCCATTGCATTTTCACCCTTCTTTCTGCTTCTGTTGTGTATGACATCTGCAATCTGTGACCCTTCCTTTATGCTCTCTCTCCATGTGGATCTGTCCAGTGCCACCTCTTCCCAGCTGCCAGTGTCGATTTTGAAGAGCTTCATGTCGCGTTTGCATACATCCGTATAACGTAAAAGTGGGCGACCAGCGGCTCTCCTGCCTTCTATTAGATCGTCATACGGGATGTCCTGTGGAAGTCGACCTACTGGCATTCTACCAACGTGGCCAAGCCAGCCAAGGCGTCTGCTGCTGATAACAGACCGCATGTCCTTGCACCCTGCTCTTTGTAGCACTTCCTCATTGGTTATCTTATCTTGCCACCTTATTTTAAAGATCCGCCTTAGGCATCGGAGCTGGAAGACATTCAGCAGTAGTGGTAGATAAAATTCAAGGTACCAGTACTGGTACTGGTATTGATTCAGATGATGAGTGGATACCTCCCAGACAAAAAAAAAAGATGTTCGAAAAATATTTTCGAAGTTGACATTTCGTGTTAAAATAAATTATGATTATTAATACATTTAAATCATTACACTCTCATGATCTTATAAAAAGCCCTAAAAAAAAGTATTTTCCCTATAATATACAGACTTTATTTAATGATTTTATCAAAGTACAGCAGGGGCATCCACTCTATAGAAATACCAGATCACAGTAGTTGAAGTGTACTTTAACTCTTTCTCTCCTAACTGTCGATACCAGCGTTGATTCCACCAGAATGTGGTAAATAATTACGGAGAGAAAGAGTTAAATATGTGAAAACTAAGTTTGAAGTTAAAAAGTGGGCAAAGTCACCCCGTTTCACGGTAAGTAAAGTAGGCCTACCGCACAGCTGGGCCAACTTATATCCGCCTGCTTCAGTTGTAGTATAACTACAGCTGCTCAGTGTCTCCGGTGCTTCAATCATTTTTTAACATTTATTTAAATTTTTGTTGTCGAATGGATATTCTTGCGAAACTGTCACTTTATTTTGCTGAGCTAGCCAGGAAAACCAGTGACTTGGCAGAATTTAAGTCATTGGTTAATATGCATGACTAAATGCATGACGTGTAGGACGTAATCATCTTCTTTTTTGAAGTAATGTCTGTATTATATAAGATAAGAAGATAAGATATAATATAATTTTGTAAGATACGGTAAGATAAGAGTTTCTCTTATGAGTGAAAAACAGATTTCATGTCTTGTATAACATTACACCAAGGGTTCTCAAGTTCTCACTAGGAGGAATCTCCTTGTTCTAATTTTGTGTGTGTGTTGGAGGTTTCAGAATAGTAGTCCTATATCTGAGATGAACCACCCAGTGATTTCAGATCAGGCAGTTCTTCTACATCATCTGTCCTTTGCGTTCCTTAAGGAACAAAAGGCCACAGCTATCTGTGGACGGGAGTGTCTCTCCAAAATAGGGCTCCACAGCCACATGAGGAAGTGTGCTCTGAGACTGAAGGAGGCCAGTATAATAATATATATTTTCAAGATATTTCTCAGACATCTGTTGATGAGGGTCTGAATATAGAATTATCTACTAGGTCTATGGCCTAAGAATCATGTACTAAGTCTCTTTGTTAGCGGCCCCCAAAAGGGGAAAAGACGCTATTAGTTTTGTGTGGAATGTCTGTCCGTCCGTCCCGTTTAGATCTCGTAAACTAGAAAAGATAGTGAGAATCCGACATCATAATATTTTAGATCAAAGTTCTGATGCAACGTCTACTTTTTTCTGAAAGCAAAAAATTTATTTTTTTAGATCACTTATGCAAGCAGGTTTTTTCATAAAAATACGCCACTTTTACAACTATTCACTGTTAATAGTAACAAACACGGGAGACTCCTTAGTAGGGGAGATGACTATTTACCATATTCTCAACACATTTATGCAAACGGTTTTATATTTTTGTCAAAACATTTTTTTTTTACATTTGTATTTCTAATTTAAGAGAAAAATATATATTTAGTATGCCCTGCTCTCAGAGAGCTCAGACGTAAATGAGTATTTCAAAGAATTAGAACACATTGAGGAATACTGTAAAGATAATTTTTTATTATTAAATGTAAAAAAAAACCAAAGAAATGATAATCGATTTTTGCAGGGACAAGAAGGAAAATGATATTGTTTCTGTAGCTGGAGAGACTATTGAAATTGTGCAAACCTTTAAATACCTTGGTACTATCCTAGACAATAAACTAAATTTTACTGCAAATACTGATTATATCAGCAAAAAAGGGCAGCAAAGATTACGACTACTAAGAAAACTGTCCTCGTTTAATGTTAGCGAAAAGGCCTTGGCTATATTTTATCACGCTCACATCTGCAATATTTTCAGTTTCAATATCACTGCCTGGTATGGCAATCTGAGCATTAAAAATAGGAATAAACTTAATAGAATCCTCAATGCTGCTGGCAAAATCATTGGCAAAAAACAAACCCCATTTGGGCAGTTGTTTGAGACAAACATCTATAAAAAAGCTAACAAGATCCTCGAAATAAAGAATCATCCTTTGTGTCAGGATTTTGTGATTTTACCATCACAAAAGAGATACAAGACACCGATAGCAAAGACAAACAGACACAAACACTCTTTTGTTCCCCTGGCAATCAAATCATTAAATAAGAACAATCTGGTATAAACTTTGTCACATGTAAATTATGAGTGAGTCTGGTGTGAATGTACACTTTGGTTTCTTATAGTTATAATGTTTTTTGTTTGGTGTAATGCACAAATTGTAAGACAAATTTCCTTACGGATAATGAAGATTATTATTATTATTATTATATAAGTTGGACACAATTTAAAACAACAATTAATAAGTAGTTTTTCATATTATCCTGTGAACTGTACCATCGCTCTATGGCGATAGAACACTGAACTAAAGGATTTTTTTTTCTTTACCATTAGTTAGGTCAGGTTCACATCTAACTTCACATTCACCTATCCTTTAGTCTGTGGACCGCTGGGGCACCACACAAGATTCGTCAACCTTCTTTCTCCATTCTTCTGTCATTGATAGAAATTCATTCTGATGTTCTTTCTGAATATAATGAAACCTGCCTGGGTGACCACTTCGGAGCCGAGTTTGTGTCTCCACACAAACGTCTTTGTAACCTTGTTTGTAGTTTACTTACCGTACTTTTGTCTATTGATGGTTTGACCTGATGTCTACTCTTGTGACCCAATCCAATACTAGAAGGAACAGGAAAGAAGACATCCCTGCTGTGTCTGTCGATTCTATCAATGGCCTTTTCAAAGCAGTCAAATGTTGCATAAAGAAATTTCCATTTGACACATTGTTCTGAGTTTTGCTATTTGGTCAAGATTTTCCCTTCCTGAATCCGGCCTGTTCTTCCCTTAGGAGTTCAACACATGCTCCCTTTATTCTGTTAAGCAAGATTCTGCTGAATATTTTGCTGGGTACCGACTACAAGCTGTTGCACTATGATAGTTCTTTGGTGAAGGAGGAATCAACAAGAAGAATGTTTTACAATTAGTAAATGTCATGGTCTAACAAATATTTCCATGGACCAGTTCGAGTGAAGTACTAATGTACTAAGCACTTGACAAAATGTTCAAGGAATTGTGCTGTAGTTTCCATGTACAAAACATTTGAAGAGAAATGTTTAACTGCTGTACTGGTAAATCCAATCATCAAGACATTTTGTTAAGTTGAACACACATGTGAGTGCAGATAGAACTAGGAACTAAATGTGGCATGTAATGCAAACACAGGACAAACACTCTTTCCTAACGACTTTGACATGCATGCATATTTGTCTTATTGAGATAGCTTAGTGTCTCAATGAGAGTTGTAAAATGAAACCATAAACTTACTAATTAAACAGCAAACTGAAGAAACATGAAGTTTTTACTTTTATTTCATTTGATTTTGTAAAATGCAAACATGTAGAATCAAACAAAATGATCAATCAGCTAGGGACAAATCAAAGAAATACATTTTATTTTTAAATTTGTCAAACTTTTAAGTCAAATAATTTGTCAAGGACTTTAATAGTAGACTTGATGCTAATAATGTGTCACTCAGTGAATGCCCTTGTTAAAACTCCATTTATTCCTTCCACTAGTCCATTGTTGGGAGGCTGTAGAATTGATTTCTGTGAATTTTAATAAAACTTAAAATTCGTTCATATTTGTACAGATCCATTTAACGATCACTCTCTCTCTCAGCAAAAATGTCCAGTAGTGTAGGAAGAAATAAAATCAAGGTCAAAGTCTCTTCAAAGCAAAATTTAAATAAAATCCATCCGATAGTTTAAAAGTTGAAACTCTCAGACCTGACCATGTAACCACTTCTAGTTAAACCCACTGGTCTAGTGAATGTCCCTGTCACACACACCCGGTTTGGATTAGAATTCAATCATGGACACACATATACACATTCAGCCTTCCCTCATGAGATGTATCAAGGGTAAAATGTAGGGACCCAATCCAATGAAAAGCTGGCCACACCCATCTAAAAACAAAAAAAAAAGTTCTGTACAAGTGTGTGAACACTACTCTTGTACTGTTCAAGCTATGTACAGTGTCTAGGATAAAGAGTCAACCAATACAAAGTACTGTACAAGTCATTTGTTGCTTTGACCAGAGAGCCACCAACTCTAGGAGAAGAAATCTTGACTGTGAATATTCAAGAATCTCATCATGAACATGTCCTAGCAGGATTCAAACTAGAGACCATCATGATGATAGTCTGACAGGCAGATCAAGTAAGAAGTGCTGGTGTGGAAGTTCAAGTTTGTTTTAGAACTATTCCTGCACTACAGCTGGTATTTCACTAGTACAAACATGACATAAAACCAATGTGAACATAAAGGCTTAATGTGGACAAGGGTGCAAACAAACACTGCAAGAGTCAAACCTTTTTCAAAATCATAGCAAGTATTGCAATTATTGATCTATCAATGAATGTCAAGTCAGCTGATCAAAAACATATTAATTGAACATCATCATAAAACTAAGAATAGACACACAAAAAGTTTTTTTGTTGTTTTTTTTTTTTGCAACTCATGAATTCACGCAAATAATCAAACATTATATCTAGCTGACAATTAAAGGGGCATAATTAAAAACAAAAAAATTAATAAACTGAATAGAAAAAAAAAAAAAAAGAAAAAAAAAAGCCAGAATGACAAATGAAAGTAATCCAAAAAGCAATTGAAACAATGTGGGAATGATCTCAAGCACTATGTCAAAAGTATACATTCAAATAGGATAGAACAATATAAGAACATAATACATGGAGAAAGAAAAGGGAGAAGTGAATGAACAAATATATAAGAAAGAAGGACAGAAAGAAAAGAACATTACAAATAGACTTAAAGACATGTCTGGACACATTTTTACTTTGTCCATATCGTAATAATAATATGTATATAAATAAACAAATTTGCTGTTTTGGTTATAATGATGATAAAATAAAATGAGGATGGTGACACCAGCAGTAAGGAGAGGTAAACATGAAGAAAAAGTGATTCGAGTTATCTTTCCCTGGCAAGTGCTAGATATGCCATTGAGCTTCCCACCTGTCTCCCATCACTAACAGGAGCATGTGCACATAGGGAAAATGTATTTCATAGATAAAAGAGCATGTCAGTTCAAGAAATACATCTGGTTAAGGAAGCACTCAATGAGGTGTACTGATTAGAAAGTCCCAAGTCTCCTACTGGATCCTCAAGATATACTGAATGCTGCACTGTCAACTTTTTAATTAAGTCAATGATTTTGTCATCAAGCAAACAGTCTGCAGTCTCCATACATAAGACACGCTGGTCTTGGTGACAAGGTGAATAGATGGCAAGTACTTTTCAAACAATCTTGAACTTGCAGAATCCAAATTGAATGTGAAGTCAATGACATTTCTCTGTTGTATTCTAGCAAATAGGTCAGGACTGGTCAAAGTTTTATTTTGACATGTAGAGAAACTTGCCCGCCAAAAAAAAAAAAGGTAACTTCTAATCTATTATAAATTCATCAATAGGCTGATTATAGTGTAATACAACTATATTTGTAGTTCATGTAATTACTGAGTCAAATAATAAATATGATATGAAAAGAGGATACTACCCTGGAAGCACAGAATGTAAAATATGTAAAATAATCTGACTTAGCATACAACTCACATTGAAAAGTAATGATCTAAAAAAAATAATAATTTTGGTTTTGTATATAACAAAAATCCCATCCACTGTATCAATAGTTTTACATTAATCGCTCAATTCAGCATTTAGACACGCCAAGCAAACACTAGTGAGCGTGCAGGTCATCCTCACCAGTTAAACAATGTCAAAATAAACAATGTCAAAATAACATCTCTCATTTTAAACACCAATAATTTGTAATTGTACACTATTGACACATTTTTAAAAAGTACTCAAAAATGTCGCTTACATCTTTAATAAGAAGATAACCTCTTAGAAAAAAAAAATCTTTATTACAAGTGTAGCATCATTCCTACCAACCATCAGAGAAACTACTGGCAACATAATAAAAAAAAGTCCTATGATCTAAAGAGGCATTAACTGAACAGTTCGACATATTGTTAATTATAATGGCATGAACTAAGACAGCAAAAATTTCTAAGACATATTTAAAGCAGTGGGGGGAAAGAAGAACTTTCAAATATAGAACTTACCATACCAGTCAATCATTGTCAATCACATTAGAAAAACAAACATTTCATTTCAAACTAAGTTACTTGTTACCTAAGACAGTGCCACTAGGTGTCAACTATAATCTAAGACAGTACTACCAAGTGTCAACTATCACATGACCCAAAGAAATGCTGAGGAAATGTCAAAACTTGTGTGCAGAAAGTTTTTGAAGTCAATGAAAGCAGCATAGAACATTTGGACTTTGCTATGACTTTTGGCTTGATTCCAGAAAAAATGATGCTTACAAAATATCCCACCAATCAAATCATCATTTTCATTTTTAAAAACTTGGAATGAGTGCTAAAGATGCAAAATGTTGTATCCAAAACTGCAACCCATGCTCTGTAAAGTAGACAGCAGAAGCTTCAACTGCATACTGTATCAAAAAGCACTGTCTAGAAGATAAAAAGGCCTTACACTACCCTTCTTAAAGATTGACTGAACCACTGCAAACTTGTTCCTAGACAAACAACATTTTTGACCTGCTCAATATTGAGAATAATGGAAACAAAACGACCAAAGAAAACATTGCGATTTAAACCTGCTAAAACCTAAACACACAGTTAAATGAGAAACAGAATGGATTTTATCACTTTAATAAAAATAATTCTTCAGATTTGGAAAATCCATTTTCAATGAAGAGAACAAAAAAAACAACAACCATAACAAATGCCAAGTAATGAGTAAGTCGAACTAGTCCAACAATTAAATTCTAACAAGGCATATGTTCAGCTTACTGAAACCATCTTTTCATATATTTCTTTTCATATATATGACACTTGAGATTTGACTAAACATTCTATCAATGTCATTCAAGTGCTGATTTATTCCAATTGTGTTTCAGAAACCAAACTAGGCAAAGTCTGGAGGATCAGATGCGTGCAAGAATACTGACTTTAAACAAGAGAAAGTGTTGGCGAATGTTCACATCTACATGAGCAGAGTTTAAAGAATGGAAAAAAAAAAGTTTTTTTTTTAAAATCGTTGTAGACCAGTATAGCAGCAGTTTAAGAATAAAGCCATTATATGTTAAGCTTCAATAATTGTTGAGTTTTATTAGATATACACAAAAGAAATATAACAAGCTAAGAAAACAAAAAAAAAGATATTGTTTCAATTAAATAAGAAAATAAGAAACAACAAACTTAAAAGAGAAGTTTTAAGGGCTGCTGTCAAAGCCAATGTGTCAGCAATGGATCTTCACTGTCAGATTGACATCATCACAGACAGAGAATTTATTTCAGGGAGAATGAGGTTCTGTGTTGATAAGTTCCTTTAAAAATGATTATTACATCCTATCCCAAACCCGCTGGATGACGGGAGGGTAGGGTTCGAACTTGGACCTATCATGATAACAGTCCAAAGCGCATACCACAAAAGACAAGGCATAGCAATTTACCTTCACATAAAGATTTCATGATAGCACTCCAAACTTCACAATTAATTTCAACAGACACCCCAACACATCAATCAATGAAGCATTAAATGTCACCTCTGAACAAAAACAAACTCTAGAAAGCAAAGAGTTAAATGATAAAATTCTCTTCTTGAATTGTGATGTAATCCAAAGCATCTAAGTTTTTTGTTTTTTTTTCTTTACTGACTTACAAAGAGCTGTGTAGGTCTAGTTAAAAAGTTTGGACAAAAAAATTGACCTTTGACTCAGAACCAGGCTGTGTACACAGGATTCATACATGTGTTTAGTGCAGACTTAATCAGCACACAGGATTCATCCATATGTATAGTGCAGACTTAAACAGTACACAGGATTCATACATATGTACAAAATAGAATGAATTGACCCGTTGCTGATAAAAAACAAAGGTATACATAATTTTGCATTGCTATAAATAGAGAGCCACTTGACACAGCTCAAATAATTGTAATCACAAGTCAACATTCAGAAAGCAATGTACAAAAGAAACAAGACAAAAATGTCCAACATTTGTAGAACCATGCAACAAAAAAAGGTGAAAAGAATTTGAATAAAATCTTGGGAGAAACAAAGGAGTACAAACAAATGTATACACATTGCAATGAATAATATGGAATCCCCAGACCACAATGGTTGTCTAGTTCTATCCACAACTTCCGGAGCACAGAGATCCTCACGGATGAGATCAGAGACATCTGATCCTGATATGCTCATAAAACGACAAATTAAAAAAAAGATTTTAGTGCGAGACTGAATTCAAGACGAACCCAATTAGCATCTTCACAGTGCTGACAATGAGATCTTCAATCCCTGTCCAGATCATTTCCTGGTGTGTCATCTCAAAGGACATTTCAAAGTTTCATTTGTCTATAGATGTAAAGAATGACAAAAGTGCCTCCATAATTATGAAAAACCCAAGGGAAAGAACTCTCTAAAGGTGAAATAGCAAACAAGTTAGGAGACAAGGTGAAGGTCACACACACACAAAAAGTTCAAATGATCAGCGACACAAAGCCTTTTGTTCTCAAAGATGGCAGTCTGGAATGACATAGCTCTGGGTTACATTGTGCTGATTAGTGAATTCAATGTGTAACATTTGTGTATTGTATCAAATGAACCTATTTTTGTCTTTGTCTAGGATAGCCCATTAGCTTCTAGTTTGATAGAATGATTCTAATTTTATACTATCAGCTTATAATTCTAATTCTATACGCCATGACAAGGAAGATATAAGATATATTTGCACAAGAAACCGCAAACCTTGGGAATGCAATCAAAACTTGACACATTTTTCCCTTGTCACTGGACAAAAAGCAATTGTCTTGTATTTACACCCTTAGCAGTCAGGCATTCAAAATCTTCATCACTTTAGAATGACAAAATGCAACACTCAAGATATAATTAATTATTATAGCTTTTATATAGCGCTACTTTCATGCTTATAGCATGCTCAGAGCGCTTTAGTCCAATCTCATTTGTGGACCAGTTGGGGGGGGGGGGGGTATCTAGGAGTTGGTTTTCCGTGCTGCCTTTAGGCGCTCAATAAACACAACTCTGCCCGAGTCGGGTGTCGAACCTCGAGCCCCCTTCTAGGTAGCCAAGACAAGCCAAGTGTTCAAGCGTACTTAGCCTCTCGACCACACTTCCCACATATAGTAATAAAGGGACTATATAGTACCTGCCAATGAACAGCAGTCTTGGTTTCCCTGGCATCATTTAAAAAGTGTTTATTTAGTGACTCAACAAAGCCACACAATGCAAGTCTCAAATTCCCCCCCCCCCCCCCCCCCCAATCTAGAAAAGTTTCTGTGCTTAGAATAAGAACGTTTTATTTTAAACATTGACAAAACATCAAAACCTTGGTTCTAAAATACTCAGGACTTCATGTATAGTATCACCAGACGTGAGGGATGGTACTATATAGATCACTCAAGTGCACTACCAAATAGCTGCCATAAGAAATGACTTAGCCTTGAAATGACTACAACTAAACAAATAAATATACACGCTATCTCAACAGTAAATGCAAAGAAGAAAAAAAATAATAATCCTTAAACACACAGGCGCTTGGAATAAAGAAACAAAATGGTAACTAAAAAGAGAATATGTAGATTCATTAGAGTTCTGCTACAAATAATTGGTTTATTTTTACTACTGTTGATTGAGATTCAAACATGTAAAGCACTATTATATGAGAGCAATGTCTAGTAGGTGTAGAAATACATGTGTATAGAGCAAAAAAAATAAAAACAACATAAAATAAAAATTTTGTTAAAGTTTTGAGCTGAGAATTCTCGTAGTATATTCAAATAATAGGAAAAACAAATATTTTCATATGAACTTCTGACTGCTACGTAAGCAGACGCAAGCTAAGAGAAGACAGTCTCTAAAAACTCTCACCACTAATGCAAAGTAACTCATTAAAACACTTTCGAACAGAAATTTGAATCTGTTACAGATGCTCATGTACAGAAAATAAATCATGTCTTTTAGGCATTGCTTGTGTCAGTGCCAGGTCTACACATGGTCCTTAATCTGATCAATGCTGTTTCATGGAGAGAGAGAGAAAGAGACAATGATAGTTTAGACCAACAAATCCTGAGCTTGTTTCCAACTGAAGACACACGTTCAATCAAATGCTTCAAACTCTGAACAGGAGAAAAATAAATCTAGGTTTTCTTAAAACTTCATTAAAATCCAAAACCTTAAACACAAAATTAAAAAATAAACGACTTCAATAAACATAAACAATAGATCTTTGGCACTTTAAAACCACAGCTCCAACTCAACTAATTGACTGAAGAAAAAAATACCTACGACACCACTAAAAAACAATATTAACTTTAAAACTTCACCAAACAAATGATTTAAAAAAATGAATTAAAATTCAATTGACTGGAAAGTTCAGTTTCAATAAAAAGAAATTGAATCACAAAAGAATAAATTACTTCAGTTTTCAATCAGCTTTTGTTGTTTCAAAAAAGAGCACAAGTCAAAGGTACAAGTTTTTCAGTCTACGTCTTACAAGAATGGCTTAAATCCAGATGAACCAAACCCAATGTCAGATTGGACTGTTACACTGCATCTGGACTTTAGGAACTGGTTGGCCACTAGTTGTACTGATGACTAACAACAATGGTATTTTAAAAAGCTAACATCTCCCCAAGAGACAAATCTACAATCGTGTTTGTTTCTTGTCAGGAGTAACTCTTGAGTAGCCATCCTTATGAGGGTCATGTTAACAATAAGCTTCTCTTTCCAAAACAATGTTCCATATTATAAGAAGAATTACACAGTAACCCATGGCAGTGTGTAGCCACAAGATGTGTCAATGAAATGTTGGTAATGAAAGCTAAGTCGACAGAAGGTGTCAAAATTCATATCTTCTCCATTGCCACCCAAGAAACTTCAAGTGCACAGACACAGAAGCCAATTCATCCTAATTAATGGTGTAGTGCAGTTTAAGCTCAGAACCCTGCACTGCTTCTCCAGGGTGTGCTGTCTCTAGTACTCTACAAATATTCATCTCTAGTCCAAAGATATCAATATTGTGTTGATGATTTTTTTTTTTAAATAGCAGCAGATCAAAGATTTCTTCTATTATTTAATAAATAGTCAATATCACAATTAAAAAAAAAAAAAAGTAAATTTTTTTCAGCAGATGACTCCATCCTTTGAGATTCTCTGGTGTCAATCGAGTGATGTTACGTTGGAATGACAGACAGGTCTTCTAATTACAATCATTGAAATATCCAGCTAAAACTCTAATAATCCACTCGGAAATATCACTATTAGCCTAAACCTTTTGTCCATACATGTTTAAGAACTATCTTTGAACCAAGCACATGAGTGTCTAGCAGACTGTCAAACAACAGGAAGATGTAGAGATGCAGATGAAGTTATATCCTGGTTTCATTGCCTGTTGTTGTAAAACCTGGGTTTGTAACAATCCGTGACTTGCCTCCCTCAATGTCCAGGCTAGAATCTGATCGTGGGATCTTAGAAGCTGGACCCCACTTGGGTGTATCATGGAGCATCTTTTTCAATTTCTGGAGTGGGAAAAAAAAACAGAATGTCATGCATATAGTAAAAAAAATAAATAAAGTTCCCCTTTCAAACCTTGTGCTCTATAGGGCAGATGGGGTTAGGGTCATCTGCATATACTATCAGACAATCAGCATACAAGTATGATCAATGTCTCTACATGAATTCCATTCCAATATATAAAGGACTAATTGTTAACTAATGTTTATTTTTCTTCTGATTAAAATCTAAGCATATCAAGAACACACACAAGAAGCTAATGAAGTGCAACTCAAACAATTATAAGTCAAAGAAATTAGAAGACACTCCAAATATATAGATAGTTGTTGTGCCATATAAAAGTTGTTAATACAACACTTAATGATCAGGTGAGGAGGAGAACTAAATGCTGCAGGCCAAAAGGCTTTCATTCTAGACCTCAAAACTTAACAATGACAGACAACACATTCCTATATGGCCTCCTTCAGTCATGATGCGACTACAGATCATCTCATGGATGATGAGTGCCGTGGCATTAGATGTGGTCAGAGCGATGTTGCCCGCACATCAGTCCCTGCCCCTCTCTAGGCAACTGATATAACCAAATGAACATCAAGTACCGATACAGTTTGAAGGTCAGCAGCATCACTGGATCTGCCAGGGTATATAGCACTGAGTGGTGCAACCTGCCTAAGGGTCACTGCCTCCCGATTTTCCCTCAGAGTGGATAGCCTTTCCCATGATTTGGTGAGGTTAACATAGTTGCATTAACTATAAAACTTTGGGAAAGCATTATTGGGTTCATCTCTGGACTTTTATCCCTTCAGTCAAATAAAACAAGATCCTAGCATTATATTCTATATTCAATCATTTTAAAAAAAAGAAGACCCCCCCCCCCTTTTTTTCCATGGTATTTTTTGCTTTGTTTTAAAGATACCTTTTTTAAACTAATGTCACGAGACTTAAAAAAAATAAATAAAGCAAAATAATTCAGAGAAATACAAATATTACCATAACAAATGTCTTTTCCTTAGGTGAGCGGTAGAACCTCCATATTCCCATACAGATGATCACCAATACAGGGATGAAGGTCATGAACCAACCTAGCAATTCAGCCCAGACTGGGTACGGCTTCTTCTTGTAGGACATACGTTTGTAGTCCACCAGATTGAACAGCAACAAGAACTAAAGAAAGACAGTTTATCACATGAACACTTGGACAGTTCAAACCAAAGCAATCAGAAACAAAACTCAAGCTACAGGAACTTACAATAAGAGTGGCTGGTGTCAGAAACTTCCAGAAGAAGATGAAGAAATAGTGCCAGAATTTACTCCTCTGACCAATCATTGTCTCTATGTCTCTCAGGAAGCGGTCAGCACCTAAACAATGATGTACATTGAACAATGTCAGTTTTGGTTAACGGATATAAAGTATAAAGTTCCCCTTTCAGACTTTGCGATCTATAGGGCAGATGATGTATGATAATCTGTTTTTGTGACCCACGGTTAATGAGGGTGTCGAGTGGCCAGGACAACAACCAATTGCCTTTAGTTTTCCACAACTAATGTCAGGTACCCATTAGAGCTGGGCGCCCAACGATCACGAATTGAAAATCCCAGTCTTCACCAGGATTCGAACCCGGCACCCCTGGCTTGGAACCCAAGTGTTTCACTGCTCAGCCACCTCACCCCCTGGTCAATGGGTATGAGTGAATAAAATAAAGTTATATTGGAAATTATATAACCACTAGGTCTATAATGTTAAACTAACAATCTTTTTTTTTCCACCAATCAAGTCACTGGTTTTTACACAGTACTAGAGGAGTGTCATACCATAAATCCATCCGATAATCAGGCACTCCAAAATGGCCATTATAAAGACAGCAAAACTGGCAGAGTATGTGTCCATCAGTTGTAGAACATACATGCCACCCTGTGGACAGTCAAGAGTTGACACAAAAAAAGGAATAAGAATTTTTAAGGATGGCTTACAATGGTGATAAGATGGAAAAAGCTAATGAGCAGAGTTTTATAGAGCTACCACAGAGCTGAATGAAAAATGGCTTATATTTATTTTGAGAAAAAAAACAACAACTAAGTCATTGTAAGTTCTAGCATGACAATTGTATGCTATTAGAGAGAATAATAAAAAAATTGGAAACTGTTTCTCTCTTGCCCTTAAAGAAACAAAAGAAAAAGTTCAATTAAAAAAGTCTTGACTTGCCTCTGTGCAAACAACCAGACCTCCAAGGAAACCAAAAACACAAACCCCCAGCACCACAAACACTTTCTTCTGTCTTAGTGGAGGATACGTGTCTTGTACAGCAGTCATAACTGTCTCAAGTAAGGCAAACTGTAAAAAGACACAAATACAATGGTATCACATGCAAATCATAACAATTTTCAAGGAAAGTTAAATGATGATTTGAGAATAAGAAATATTTTTGTTTAAATCAATATCACTTGTAAAAAAAAAAAAAAAAAAAAAGGTCAAATAAAAGCCTCTATTAATTAATACTATCAATCAGATGATTGGAACAAACCTCACTGCCCATGCCGAGCGTAATTAACATGAAAAAGAAGAGGAAGGACCAGAGTGGAGGGATGGGCAGTCGAGTGACCACATCAGGAAACACAATAAAGGCAAGCCCTGGACCTGAAAATAAAGAAATCAATATTTAATCGAGGTCTATCATGTTTTCAGTAAAAGTCAACTCTATAACATTCAAAGTTTTATCAATTACAAAATAGTAATGTACCTCAGTGGCGTTAACTATTTATTTCTATTTAAAGATGAAGCTATCCATGCATTATATCTGTCAAAATCGCCTTGAAAATATTTCTTTAGAACATGTTCTGGCAATAATTGTAATGTTTATAAGAGGAACTGGATATTAAACTGGTCAAACAAAAAGGGAATTCTACGACACTAACACTTAACTTGAGCGTTACATAACTTGCTAAAAGAGAATTAATGCCGTCTGTGTGGCATTTTATGGAACAGATGATCTTTTTCCCATGCTACTTCTCATAGGACTAAAGGAGGCCTCTACAATGATATGCACAATTGTTAATTCTTAGACAATATCATGAAGGCACACCAAACAGAAATATCAAGGGTTCATCTAGCCCTCGTAGATTTAAAATAGTGAATGTAGCCCTTAACCCTGAATCCCAAGAGATGTTCAATACAGCTACTCGACTCTTACCTTCATCCACGACTGTATCAATAGGTGTTTCAAGCTCTTTAGCCAAATAGCCCACAATACTGAAGATAACAAATCCAGCATAAATGCTGGTGCAGACATTGCCCACACCAACAATCAGGGAATCCCTATAATGATAAAAACACATTAATGCACGAAATAGTCTTTAAAAAAAAATAATTCTGCCTATATATTGTGTGTTTTAATGATGCTCGGATATCTAAACAGCTTACTTGAAACAGTTATTGTGAAATTTATTGTAACTTGATAAAGTAATGAGACCGCCCCAAGCTGGACTTAGAGCAAAGAAGATCTGCACGGCTGCCTTTACCCAGGTCTGGAAAAAAAGAAATAAATAGAAATTATCATAGGCTGCATTTACCCAGGTCTGGAAAAAAAAATATTATCATAGGCTGCCTATACCCAGGTATGGAAAAAAATGAGATAAAAAAGAAATTATAGCACATGTGTATGATGCTCAGTAAGTGTTAGATGGTACTAGCGTAAATCAAGTGACTTTACGTTTCACACACTGAACAAAATACTTACTTCTGCAACTATCAACTTGTCAAACTTTGGAGTGAGGTAGTAGATTATGCCATCTTTTGCTCCATCCAAGGTCACACCACGGAAAAATAAAATAGTCAGGACGACATAGGGGAACAAAGCAGTGAAGTAAACAACCTGAAACAATAAAAGTACTCCTTAGAGCTGGATGGACATCACTCATGCCTGACACAAAACTAAATGGTGTAATATCTACAGAGCTTAAGAAAACCTTATCCAACTATCAGATAAAACTAAAGTCAAATTTCCATGGTGTATTTCAAGCTTGAAATATTTCTACAATGGGTGCAGAGAAACAGGG
Organism: Biomphalaria glabrata; assembly: GCF_947242115.1. NCBI lineage: Eukaryota > Metazoa > Mollusca > Gastropoda > Planorbidae > Biomphalaria > Biomphalaria glabrata. The sequence continues at coordinate 4,212,272 of NC_074720.1, forward strand.
AGTGTAAAACAGACAATTTGTTCAGACCATCCCTTAACCTTTAACTTTAAAAATAGCATAACACTCTCTGATGTTCAAATAGAATCATGGTACAACCAAACCTATTAAGTTGTTGGCTAATTCATAAAATGCACAAAATCTAGGCTTGTCACAATTCTTTCTGGGACTAACAATTTAAATTTGAAAATTTTGAAATTTTGCCTTCTTATAAACTAGAGCACAAAAATAGTTAGAAATATATCATTGCGGCACCTATCTGAATGTCAAAAGCAATGGAAGACATTTAAAAAAGATGTAAGCAACAATTCATCTAGGCAGTGGAGTTGTGCATGTTTATGCCATATATTCATTTGACATAAAATTTAATAATGAAAATTACAGTCAGTGAAATATATTTTTTGGGATCAAAATTATGATTTTGCCAAATAAAATTCAGGAAATCATGAATGAAGAATTTACTGACCTTTCCAACACTTTTAACACCCTTGCTGAGAGAAAGGAATGTCAAGGTCCAAGTCAGCAGCAGACACAAGACTATCTGCCACTGTAATCCTCCAATATCTTCTATACTCTCAGTCACTCCAAGTATATCACGCCTAGTGAACAAGAATAAATCGGTTCATCATCACAATTAAGTAAAATAAGTAAAGGTAGCCTTTTCAGACTTTGTGATCTATGGGGCTCATCTGGTGGTCAACAAAGGTGTTATTAGGCCAGCATAATGACCAACCACCTAAACTTCCCCAAGGTATGTCAGGAAGCCGTTAGAATTGACTGGACTCTTTAAAGATCACAAACCCATTTGTATTTACAATTGTTAAGTTATTTTTAGTAGTTTTTCAAATGCCAAAGTGTCCATCTCAGTCAAACATTTATTTGCACAATTAGATTAATAGCTGCCTGTGTGTGTAAGGAGCTGGAACTTACTCAAAGTAGTCTTGAGCAGGCGGTGCCCTGTCAGATTTGTTGTGGGCCAAAGAGCTTATGTTCAGCCTCTCCACTTCTGTCTTGTTAAAACAGTTCTGTAAGTAGTACACAGAACCATTGGTGGCAGTACAGTCAGCGGCATCCTTGTGAGAGTAACACCCTAGTCATACATAAAACAAAATTAGCTACAAATCAACTTACCAAAAACTTTAAAAAACAACAACATGGAACCAAATTTATAACAACTACTAATTGTGTCTACTTGTAGTGGTATAAAAAGTCAAAGACTCCAATGGAATTAAAAGTTAAACCAAACAATACTTAAATACACTAAAAATAAGAAATACTAATCATTAATGTATTACCATCTGAATGTTGGTAGTTCTAATGTTTAGTTCATAAAAATGTATTCCTACAAAAAGGTAAAATCATTGGAAGATCAAGTGCCAATACAATATGTGTGGCCCTATGAACCAGCAAGACATTTTTTTATGTGAATGTATGCCATGCAGCCTCTACTTCACATCAGTTAATCTTTAGTTATTCATTCTTGCTCTTACCACATTTGAGTTTGTTCCATTTTACAAACTAACCTTTTTTGCCCTATTGTTGGGTCCAAATTGTCTAATCCTCCTTGTTTGTATTAAAGTGAAATTGTCGCATCATAAACAAAACATATGAAAGGTCTAAATAAAATGTGATGGCATGGATAGTGAATAGACCTCTTCTGTCTAAAAAAAAAAATTGGCAGTGGTTCAATTGACTACAACATTTTGTGATGAGTCTGCAGTGGTTTCCAACTCAATCCGTACTACACAAAAAGGAGGCAGAAGCTACCAAATAAAAAGAAACACAAACTTACGCTCACTGGCCCAGTCCTTATGACATCTCTCCCATGGTAGTTCAGAGGCGAAGGACTTGAACATGTAAAGGAAAGCCCATCCAATGATTACAGTGTAATAGAAGGCAACCATACAAGATACACACACCATGGCATGGCCAATACCTACACAAAAGATTGACATCATATAGAAATTTTGAAGGAAAAAAAAAGATTTTCTTTCTTCTTTAAAACAAAAACCTTTTTTTTTTTGCCATCAAAAATTGTTTGTCAATTTATAAGTCAAAATAAACATTTAGAATTTAAGAAACAAAAAATACTATTACAACTGTTTCTAAGTTAAAAAAAACAGTATCTATTATAATCATTGACATTAATTGTAATATATGACATTAATTGTAATATACATTTACTACCAGTAATGAAAAATCTGTTTTTACCATTCAAAAGTGGACAGATTCTATCGAAGATTGCTGCTGGGCCCAAAGCAGCAAACTGACCAAAGCTGAGTTCCAGAAACATCAGGGGAAAACCCAGGAGTATAAACATGATGATAAAAGGAAATAGAAAAGCCCCTGTGGAATACATAGTAGATGAATAATTAAACATGCAAAACCATAAAACATTAAGAAAAAATAGGAAATATAAAAAACAAGCCCAAGGAAATAACTTACAAAAAAATATTTAATTTCATTACAGCAAATTACATGTTGGCTACCTCCAGTCATAAAACAGCTACATCTCATATCATACAGCAAAGAAAGTTATAATTTATTTGATTTCCTTTATTTACCATATAAAGCAATATTGTTTTCCAACATACATCAAGCTTAGTGGATAAATAATTTCAACCAAATAAACAATATTTGTATCATCTGCAAAATGAGCTGATAGAGTTGCTAATAATTTTCTTTGACCAACACAATGATTGAGAGTAACTCCTGTCACTTACCACCACCATTGCTGTAGGCTAAGTAAGGAAATCTCCAAACGTTGCCCAGGCCAACAGAGTAGCCCAACAAGGACATGAGGAAATCAAAACGTCCTGACCAGTTGCCGCGGTCAATCTCTGTGATCTCCAAGTCTTCAATCTCCTCTCCCACCCTGGAGGTGAGCACTGCAGTACTTGATACATCTTGAGCTAACTGCTGGTCAGCGGCACTCTGAGGAGACACAACATTGCAAACACTGTGAAACAAAGTTCATGTTCATGATTTAACACAATGTCATCACTCAATACAATACCAATGTATTGCTTTTCAGAGTGCCAGGTACAGTTCTATTACAACACAATTTCTACTTGACCAAATGTTCATCTCATTGAAACATATTGCACACCAGTGTTTTAATTAAATGCTGAGAAAGTGGGTCATGTTTTCTAAAGGCTACTAAAGTTCCAGACTTAAAATTTAACAAGTTCTCAGGGTGATTGCATAGAAAATGTACAGAAAGTACCTATGATTACTTAACAAAAGGTTTTAAAGGAAACTTTGACTTCACTTTTGAAAACATTTAGTGATACTTTAAAATGACTAAGTGTGTACCCTAGATATTTTGGACCATTACATTGGTGAAATATTTCTTTAATTAATAATAAATAAATAAAAACAATGATTCAATAATATAGCAAAATTTAAGAAAAATGATAAAACCAACCATGAAAAATAAATTGAGAAGTGAAAAATATATATGCATTTATAAAGCAAGCAATACATTTAGCATTATAGATAGCTTAGTATAAACAAGGTATGATTTGTTAATGTAATAACCCTCGGTTCATGAGACTATGTACAAGAAAATAGAAGACTATTATTACTAAGAGTTTTTTTTTATGACTTTGAGAAGAGTAAGCAGAGCCACTGCAAGCAGGGTTACATTTGTTAAACACTCTCTAATAGTTGACTCATGAGATTACAGCAGCAAGCATTTATTTAAATGTATTTAAATAATGTTAATTGTAGTTAGTAAACCATGCATTGAATAATCAATCTAGATGATCTACAAGATGCAGTGTTGAACAGTTTGAAGATCAGTTGAGTGGTGGAACAAAAGCTTCACTCTACTCTACACCATTCCTGACATGGCATTTAGTCATGCTGCATTTTTACACTTTTAGCAATTTAATACTATGCAAATATTTCATAGGACTTTGTTTTTATTGTAGTGTACTAAATGTTGCTACTCTAGAATGTCCTGTGTTTTGACATATTTTGCTACTCTAAAAAGGTGTGCATGATCCATTGATCATTGGATTAAACTGTCCATATCTATAATCAATATTTCAGGTTATAAATCTATATCTAAATACAATATCAACATCTTGAACAAAATCAATGTGTTTCTGGGCTACTTATTCATGGCTGTATTTGCATAGCTTTTGTCTACCAAAGCAAACACACACACACACTATGTTAAAGATATCCAAACTATTTGAATCAAGCCACAATATACAACATGCATAAATATGTTGTTTTTGAAATAAGTGTATATAAGGTATTTGGCATAATTTAGAAGAAAAAAAAATGATTTTGATATGAAAGATATAAGAAGCACTATTACCAATGTATAAATAAGACAAAACGAACTGGCCAGTGTTGGGACTAAATGGATGTCATCTGACTATTCTATGTATTAAAATTTCAATTAATTCTTTAAATGACCACACACACACAAAAAAGTCAGTGTCAAGTATTCCTGACACTAGCCAGTCCTGGTGTCGGTCAAGCAGTAAGGTAGTAGCACCAGTACCCAAGAATTTTGTGATTTATTTACATCATCCTCAAGAGAATTCTCAGTAAAGTCCTTCTTGTACCAAGGAACCGCAGATTTGTTGACACTGCCATCAATGGGACCAGCATCATTGGGGGTCAAGTCACCAGACTTATGGCGCTGCTTGACATTATTGCGATGATGATCAATCACCACATTTCTCTGAGAATGCAAATGGCAAGACTTCTAGTTTTAAGACATTGTCAAGTGAATCTCTAGTTGCAAGCTAATGGTCTGAAAAAGAATGCTGGATGGACCAAATCAAACTTGGACGCCTACTATTGCTGGATGGGCCAACTTGTATTTCTACACTCAATCTGAACATCATAATAATAAAACAATTTCAATGCTTATAATTTGTTTTTATGATATTTTTGCCTTATCTTCCTACGCGTCATGCATTTAGTCATGCAAATTAACCAATGACTTTAATTCTGCCAAGTCACTGGTTTTCCTGGCTAGCTCAGGCACCCATTCCATGCTCTAATAGCACTAGGGAAGAAGGAGTATTTGTACAAATTTGTCCTAGCATATGGGTCGAGGAATGTGCCTTTATCTTTGTGTCTTTCAGAGTATTTTATTAGATTTTGTTTTTGTATTTGAAGATTATGGTTCAGTGTTTTATGTATAATTGCTACTTTACTTTTGAGTCTTGCCTGCGTAGGTATACTTATGGTATAGAAGGATTAAGTATTTAAATATGCAGGCCTGCAATGGACAATTTAATATAGTGAATGTATTTTGTTCATCATGAGCTTTCTTTAAATCATTAACAAAGTTTGAAAGCAGACAGGATAGAATAGATTTTATGGGTAAGATAGATATGATTATGAAATCACTATATGATGTAGTCAGTTTATCAGGCCCAAATTTGGAAGGATGCATATCTTACAAACACCAAACTTATAATCTAGTTAATTCTTTTTTCCCCCCTATGTTAAAAAAAACCCCCAAGAGACATGTTTATACAAAGGTGTCAGAATGGGGAAGTAAATGGCAAAGTGTGTGAGTGTGATACACACATGGAGCACAGGATGATGTAATCCCCCACAGCCCTGTGTAAACATAGAAGGAAACGAAAGGGGGTGGGGGGGGGGGTTACATCTAAACATTGGTTTAAGCAGCGAACCAGTAATGTGGGCAATGGACATCTGTTATGGGACTAGACATGGCATAGTTGGCTTTACATAAAATAACAAATAATCAAGAACAGACACTAGCGTGTAGACATTCTGAGATTTCAAAGATAAAGACAACATTCTATCAGAACAATGGACCAGACTTTGAGGTATAGCACATACACGCAATGCCTTCTTGTTTTTTTTCCCTTTAACTGTCTGAAGACTTAAGTTTCATTGACATCAATTATCCCAAGATCAATATTAACAAGCAGTGGCGTAACTAGGGTGTAGGGAAGAGTGGGGGAGAGAATTTGAAAATCATCCCGGCCCCCACTTGAGGGAGAGGGGCCCAAATGAGTGTTCGAAATTGTTTGTTTTTTTTTACATTAAATATTACGCAAAGTGCAGGGCCCCCAAAGAGGTCAAGCCCTCCAGGCCCCAAATGATGTCAACTTCCTAGCTACGCCACTGTTAACAAGACACGAAGTTACGAGCATTGGCATGGTCAAGAACAATGTTTCTCAAAACAATATCTTTAATTACAGTTACACACTATGGGATCACGGCCGTTGTCACAAGCAGCATCTAGATTTATGACAAGACATGCGTACTTTTCCCTCGTCATTTCACTTGGCCTGGCTAGCTCCCAAACATCGAACACCTTTCATTCGCATACCGCTGCTGTGAGACTACGCATCGCTCGCAGTGGTTCGAATATGAATATTGCTAACAGATGAGAAACAGTGAAACTCAGGCTGAAATCAATAGTTGACAGTTGGCTGTAAGTCAACACATCACTTATATCTAGGCCCCATTATATCAACTCATTAGGATAGTGTTAATGGATCCTTCATGCACTATTACTAATCACATAGACACAAGTGCTCAACGCAACAGCCGCTATGCTGTTTGTGCGTTTGATGTCTGTCCTAAGTTGAGATAACAAAAAACAAAACTTGAAACTCACCATCGTCTTTCCTAGGGCTGGGGGATGACTAAATGTCACGTCTACTTTCTGGCGTAGGTCTCTCCACATGAGCAGTTCTGGAACTTCTCGACCTCTTCCTCTCACCCCTCAACTCTGGACATGACGTGTCAACACGCCGCTTCCAAGTTTTACACAATCTTCCTTTCTTCTTATTATCGTGCTATTATATGAAATCGTTTGATTGCTGATGCAGGAGAATCTCCAGACAAGTTGACCGCAGGGTTATCGCTGGTCAAACAAGCAATGACAGGACCAGTCGGAGGTGAACACCCACTAGGGCAGACAATCCGACTTCCTACCAGCGTGGCCACCTTCCAGAAGCCTTACTACTAAACTGGCTTTCTTGTACCACTTCACAGAGACGACCCATTCATATCTTTCAACTGCGCGTCGTTTACCCCCCCCCCCTTTTTTTTCTCTATCACCGAAGGCCACGTCCATCGAGGTGTCTAGGGTGGTCAGTCCGGCAGTGTCCACGTGATCACAAATCTTATCTTAAGGTGCTGACAGTGATGTGTCCTCTCTTGGTTTTGTTTTCTTGACCCAATTTTACACCGGAAGCTGTTGAACGCAAGCAAGAACCGGGACACGTATGACGTCAAACAAGACGAGACAGCGCGTGTGAGCGGGAGCAGCAAGTGAAGGGATGAACTAGGAAGATAGATCTCCTTCTTTACTTGGGAAAGTGCTTTCACGAAACGCGTGTGTAGCTGTATAAAGGACAGAATCTTAGCAACGCAAAGTCTTGAAAAACAAATGAAGATATTTTGAAACACAACCTCTGCGCGACATTTTTGAAATGAAAAATAAAATCCCACTGAAAGGAATTACTAAGCATGTAGAATGTAGAGACACTCGGACAGAACTGGGTTACAGATGTCCAGGCAACAAGAGTTAAAAGTCACGTGGGTCAGTCATTCTTTCAGATCTTAAAATTTACATGCCATTTAGAATGAACCAACCTGTTGCAATACCAAGTCCTTGGAATCAGTCACGCCTACTACAGTGACGGATACGATGTCTTCCTGGGAATACTACCCAGCAGACTTCACAAGCCACTTTGAACAAGAGCACTGTCTCATCGTGGTCACTACACACATAGAACAAATATCAGCCAAAAGCCAGTGGACTTCCTGGACTCTTATGTTGCGAGACTAGGAGTGCCAACATCTTGTCTGTGCCTCTTAGGTTTAGGTAGATGCTCTAGACACTACCAGGACGTCACCCCACCATCCAGCTTGGCAGCACGCTTTGTCACCTGACCAAAGCTGTACGCTAACCAAACAAGAGAAACATTGCACTTTCATCACGGCAAGAACAAAATCAGAGACCCACTGCCCCCTCTCACCAAAGTCTCTTCTCGCAGACTGTCATTGTGACGTGTTATCTCTCGATACTGTCCGTCACCTGGCCACCACCACCACAAGGATGTACTTACATTTGAACTGCAGCTCGCTTATGATTCGAAGGGGGCCATTTTTTGTTTACCTCGTTCATTGAACAGATAGTAGTTTAAGCAAACATCAAGTAATGTCTTCAATAAGACATGAGTGCAAGTTTTAGCCAATGCATATAAACCAAACAAGGAACATTTCTACGTCATCCTCCAGTGCATTGATCCAAGCCTCCCCCCCCTCCCTAACTGTGTCCCATACATTAGACTTTCATTCATGAAACCTGTAGTGTTGGTCGTGTTTAGAAAGAATTCTAGAGACAATTTAGTCAGCGATTATACAAAGATTACATACGAGACATGGTCGCCTGACCGCCACAATAAAAAAAACACAAGACCTAGAAAATATAGCGCCATCTGTTTTGAATGTGGTTAACTGAGTGGAAGGGGTGAGTAAAACTAGGTTTCTAAGGACGGATGTCAATCTAACAGATGCTTTGTTTTTCTTCTAAGTTTGAACATCCTGAATGCAGATGGCGCTAAGAAGACAACAACAAAGTATTGAGTTCAGGTCCGGTTTAAAATACAACTTTGACCACGTGGCCCGCACAGTTCCTGCTTAACAGAAAAGAATCAAACCAAAGCCTTAAAAACAAAGTTAAATGGTACCAACATCTGGAAACCTATCCGAAGAAACAATCATGTACATGAATACATTTCACGAGTCTATTCTATTTCATTCAAAAGTAGCACGTGAGAGACTAAAAGATTCGAAATGTACTTAGCTAGGATGAGTCAAATCTAGAGAGACGCTCTCATCATATCCAGCCTAATGGTTTAGCCTGGTTTGATGTCAAATAGCTAAAATCACCACCTAGACAAAAACAAAACTGATTATCAAGGTCGGGCGAAAACTCAATGAAAGATTGAGATTTAAAAGAACTGGATTTGTAGCACACATGCGAGATATTTCTAAAACTCTAGACCTATTACATCCAAGTCTACCATTTCATAATAATCATTAATATTCATCGTCTTTCTATCCGTGAGGACATTTATTCTACAATTGTGCATTACAAAAAAACAATACATAATAAGAGCCAACAATTTATACGACAGAACACACACATTCATACCACAGTTTCTCTACAATGTGTGAATTGAAGTGTTTATAAACATTTTCATGCTAGAATCCGTCACTGAAGTTACTGACTAGAGTATAGGAAGCCTTCGACTAGACAAATTACATTCTCCCAACGTATTCTCCAAAGTAAGTCAGGTCTGCGTATCTCGGAAGTATAAAGTGATGCCATAAAACACGCGCGTGCACACAGAATGTACTCACACCTAAACTCAACACTTACACGACAATTGTGTAAGGAGACTAATGTTACATCATCCGCCATGACACATCAGAGACTTAGGGCAGTCATGTGTATAGGCCAGTGGAACTCTAAACTAATTTTAAAAAAAAAATAATAAGTGAATGAACTCTTCACTAAAACAAAAACAAAAAATTGTACGGTGTCTTGGGGCATCAAATATCAGAAATAATCTACATTCGATTCGACTTTAAGTACCGCACCGTGAATAGGTCAAGGTCTCTTCTTGTATCAAACACTATTGTTTCCTCAACTTATTTCATTCAATGGTGTTGTTCCAATTCTTGTTATGCGATGTCAGAAAGTTCACTCTAAGTGTATACATAACAATCCTCTGGACACGTTTGATCATGCACTCCCCCCGAAGACGATCAAGTCAACAGGTTAAAACAGAGGCCATGCTTATGGCTTACACTACTCATCTCAAGGTCACCTCTCAGCAGACAAACACAACAGAAGATCCCCATGGCCGCAAAGGAACGACCACTTAGAATATGTTACGCACGATTACGCATGGCACGTAGTAAATTCGTGTTAAGCCCTTTAGTCACGTCTGCGGTGACCAACTTTATTGGGACACAGCTGAGTGACCCCTAAGTCATTACATATTATTACATATTACATTCGGACACGTTTCCAATGACGTGGTAATATTAGTGATGAGAGCAGACCAAAGGTTAAGTATTGTTAATGAGATTAATAAAGACTCAAAAGTCTCCAAGCGTTAGACAGCGTTATAAGGCAGGCAAAGTATTCAATGCTGTTAGAAACATGTTTCTGTTCCTAGAGAGCAACATGCTGCTATGGCTGACATTGATCGAAAGGACGTAGAGACTCAACAAACTTTGGAGGAACTCTACGAGCCGAAGACAAAAGGAAACCCAGAGTAAAGAGAACAAGGGTCAAAAGGTTACAGAAAATGTTTGCGCACTCTACGAAAGTTCAACAAACAAGCAAGAGCTGACGAGTTGAAGTATGATTGACAGTTTAAGCAACAAGGCCTGAACAGACCAGTCAGGAAAGTTCAAAGGCTAACCTTTATTTAGGACAGTAACCATGCCATTACATTAATCGCCATGTATTACAGACTGAAATGAAATCCTAAGGAATATGTTCGCATTACATAAATGTCTTTAGAAATGGAAACCTTCTCCCAGAAATACAATAATTAAATCTAATCATCATCATAATTTGTATTAAACTAAAGGGGATACAAAAGATCACTTATCTATGAAGTCAGAAACCAGACACTCCTGGAGAGGAGTGGACATTACCTTCTCCTCGTGAAGGTCATTCAGTTCCTCCAACAAAGGGACGGCTGCAGGAAGAAATGGCCGAAGCGTGGTCCACGTTGCCACGGACTGGCGTCTCCTTTCCCCACCCAGCAACTTGAAAGACTTGTACTCATCTCCAAAAGACTTTCTGCGACCTTCCGACGAAAGAAATCCTTTGATATCCATACCGGAGAGTAGTCACGGACTAAGCACAGTGGTTGATACACGGCTCCAAGAAAGCCACAACTATTTCAATTATAAACTGTTATCCACCGCTGTTTCTAAATCTAATCGAAACGTTGAATGCAATGTCGAAAAAAACAAAGTCAGTGTTGGTTGGAAAACTGGTCAAGAGCATGTGCCAGGCACGAATCAACTGTGTGGCTCAACGACATCTAATCAGCAAGTGTTAACAATTAGCACACAGACTCGACAAATTAAGATTAAACGGTACTTAAGAAACAGAATTCTTCCACACTACGTCATCAACCAAAGTGAAGAAATAGAACTGCGAGCAATGAACGCTCTTGAAATGTTGTCTTAGAGAAGGGAATCCAATGGCTTCAAAATGAACTTGCCCCAGTCATATGTACAACATTAGCCTCATAAGAATACTTCAAGTAGTTGCTGAATACATCCAGGAGTCCAAAGTGAACGGATAAAACAAGACATAGTATATATATATATATGTGTGGACCAACTTGGAACTTTCAGAAAACGTAGTACAGATCATGAACACATAATAAAAAGAAATAGAGCAAGCACAAATGATCCGTATAATAATCGTTAATCCAATCAATTATTCTGAATCTTGTTAGCTACTAGGCCTAGCCCTGAATCTCATGACACCCAACAAAACAAAAGAAACTCTAAATGGCTGGATAGACTAAGGCCAATGGAGGTGTAAACTAAAGAATGCAGTGGAATGTAACGAGTTCAGGCTATACAAGAGTTCCAGTTTCTTCTCAAGAACGCACACACCCCCAGTCTACAGTATTCCTTGGTGATCCCCGACACAAAGAAATCGCTGAAACGTACAGTCAAAACGTCATGAAACTGGATACGTTCAGTCTACACTTTAGATCACAAAGCCCTTTAGCAGAATTATCTCATGTAAACACAACAAACATTGACCAAGTTCAAAAACATGTTACCACCGTAATGTATTGGATATAGAGTTAGTCTCGTTGGCATTCTGTAATGTATTGCATATAGAAATAATATTTGATCACCAACTCTTTGACGCACACACACATACATGATGTTTGATCAACTAAGAAGAAATTGAATTCTTGTCAACAAACACACAACTTCCTATTTGAAACTAATGACAAAACTATTTTAGTACAGCTTTGCACAAATATATTGCTAGCAAAAAGAACCAGACAAAGGAATCTGTTAAAAAATCTATGCAAGAAAAAATTAAGTTTAATTGAACTAGAAGGATATTGATCAAGAACTAGACTTTGTTGTTTTACTTTAGAACCAGTGATTAGACTATCAATATACCACGAGGACCAGACTTAACGTGTTACGGTGGATCAAACTTGATATCAAAAACACGTCAATTGCTGAATATCTACGTACTACTACCCACTGTGACTATAAACTCGAGTGACGAAACAGGAAATCTTTTGAAAGATTATCTTAAGGTGAACGGTTCACAAGTATGGAGCTCCTGTTAGGAAGATTTGTGGTTTTGTTCTCAGTACCAGGCTCAAAGTGCAGAGACATTTCATTCTGACTGACAAGCCCTACAGCTGACGGTTGATCATCATTAGTGAACACCCTTCATTTAGAACGTTGGTTAGACATCACAGCTTGCAAGGTAGAGTAGACTCTTGACCACAACTGGAGAACATCCTAATGAGCATTAAGTTGTTATTTTGTTCAAAAGAACAACCACCGATGAGTAAGTCCGTGATTTAGGTCAGGGGTCAATAGGTCGGGTCAAAATGACGCCCATCGTCTTGGAAATTTTATATTTCGATGTTTCTCCCCCCCCCCTCCCCAATTACTTTTGCACTTTTAAGTTTAGCGAGATAAAGACAAACTGTCCAGGAAAGGTACTTTTTTTAATGCCATTCTTGCCACGTCAACAATCCACTTCATCTGTTCATATTCAAGAGGAAAATGACTACTAAAAGAAGGTCTCAATTTAATTGGCTGAAAGGAACCTTTCCTAATGATGAATATGAAATTCATTAATTAGTGACAAGGTTTTGAGATCAGCGAGTTTAATGAAAACCAGCAAACTCTAGTCTTAGCCACCTCACACACAATGAAATTGAAAGTTTAACAACTATACGATAGAAGATGGAACATGTTTCTAGACACTCGGTCCGCGTCGAAAACAAACTATGTGCAGCTCTCTATCTCATTCCAATGTTTTGGAACAGGATTTTTTTAAAAAAGGTGCCTGTATAGTGTTTCAATCAACGCAAGGAAACAACAAATAAATGGATAATTAATTAGTCAAACAAAAAAAAGTATATGGTTGCGACAAAGAAATGAATCACATGACTAATGTCTAAATTAATAACAGTTCATTAAAGCATGCTCATGATGCCTTTGTGCTAGCCCGTATATCAATCCAGCCATCACAAAGGCATTAGAGCCCAGGGCCACATCTTTCCACTCAGATCTGTCCTGTACTTTTCGTCTCCATGCTGTTAAAGATCTGCCTCTACATCATCAATCCATCGTATTCGTGGTCAGCCTTTGGGGCGCCTGCCTTTAATTATTTGCCGGTATATTATTTTTGCTCTATTCTTCTGTGCAGTTCTTTCGAGATGACCCGCCCAACGTAATTTATATTTCCACCACTGTAGAGTGGTCTTCACATAACTGGTATAATAATACAGGTACATCTCTTGCTAAGTCCTCCAAGCGGCTTTATCATGTTTTAGCATAATACATTTTTCTGAGGATCTTCCTTTCCCAAGTATTTATCAGATTCTGTTGTTGTTTTTTAACTTATTGATCAGCTTTCAGTTGCATACATTGCTACTTATGATGGTTTTGTAAATAATTTTCTTTGTTTTCGTAGATATATATATATATATATATATATATATAAACATTTGCATTTAAGTACGTGTTGTATGCCAGAGAAAGCTCTGTTGCATAGCACTAGTCGTTCCTTTATTTCTGACAATAGAGCTCGTAAATATTGTACTTAATATATTACTCAATAGAGCAATTCCTATTGGATGCAACCATAAATACAAGCAGACGTCAAGTGTGCAGACGATATCTCCAAAGGTTAAAAAAAAACACGCCGTCACAACTTTATACAATCTCTCCCCTCTTCCCAGGCCTGCATCACCACCAGAAATAGATTAACCGAGTTTAGTTTGAGCTGCAATCGACCCACCGGAGGGTTCAAGGAGGTAGAAACTCGGAGTGTACCCCGGCCCTTTCTTTCACTCACACTGTCTCAGCGCGTGCTGGAGAGCGGAGGGGGCAGGTTAGGATCTGTGTGCCCCCCCCCCCCATAGCCACAGGTTACACTACGGCAAGCTCACAAGATGCACATCAGGACTGACCAGTGTCAGCTTTCAAACTTAAATCGGATATTTCAAGAGAGTGTGAGCTGGGAGGGAAGATGTCCATAGAGCAAAGAAAGAAAACTGATCAAGAGCTGTCCCTCCACATGAAGTACAAGCGATGTTCAGAGTCCTCAATTGTGAGTTGTACCTCCACATTAAGTGCAAGCGATGTTAGCTGTCATCAACTGCGAGAGGTACCTCCACATTAAGTACAAACGATGTTTTTACCTTTACCTATCCCTTAGTCTGTTGGACCGTTGGGGCACCAGGCAAGATTTGTCGACCGTCTTTCTCCATTCCTCCCTTTTTTTTTGCCTTGTTCAGAACCTCTCTCAATGGCAGGCCTGTCCATTCTTTAATGTTGTCCTCCCATCGCTTTTTCTGTCTGCCTCTTCTTCTTTTCCCTGGCACTGTTCCCTGAAGAAAGGTCTTTGCGAGCCCCGTAGATCTCGTTGTTAGGTGTCCGTAACTGCGAGCTGTACCTCCACATTAAGTACAAGCGATGTTAGGTGTCCTCAACTGTGAGTTGTACCTCCACATTAAGTACAAGCGATGTTAGCTGTCCTTAACTGCGAGCTGTACCTCCACATTAAGTGCAAGCGATGTTAGCTGTCCTTAACTGCGAGCTGTACCTCCACATTAAGTACAAGCGATGTTTGGTGTCCTCAACTGTGAGTTGTACCTCCACATTAAGTACAAGCGATGTTAGCTGTCCTTAACTGCGAGCTGTCCCTCCACATTAAGTACAAGCGATGTTAGGTGTCATCAACTGCGAGCTGTCCCTCCACATTAAGTACAAGCGATGTTAGGTGTCATCAACTGCGAGCTGTACCTCCACATTAAGTACAAGCGATGTTAGCTGTCCTTAAATGCACTCACTCGCAAGTGTCATTATTGTGTGAATAGATGTCGGAAGCTAGAACACAGACTAAAAAAACAAGAACTAGAACTGACATGTTACTAGAGTGATTCGGCGTTTGTCCCTGTACGAGCATTGTATGTTTAAAGTAATGTCACCGTGACACTAAGTGTTCGAGACACGGTAAAGATCTACGTCTCACACTAACACGACTATTCATTCAATTCGCTTACTGCCTTACCCTCCAAGAACTATGGGAAGCTGTCGGGGGAGAAATCATTTTGTAACTATCGACACTATCTATTGGGGGAGGGGGGAATGACATTTATTATACAAACAAAATAATTAGGCTCTTAATGGTTGACGATTTTTTTAAATTAATATTATCTCGGTCATAAGTGTTAAAACTTCAAACCTATTTCGGTCAAAAACACGGTGGGACACAAGTAAACAAGTTAGTCACCAGTTAGCACAGTAGCTTTAATCGTCTGACAATTTCTTGGCTTTTTTTTTTGGTCAGACTTTTTGCCTGTTTGTTCTTCGTATTTGTCTGTCACTGATCAAACGTAACAACTTACATACCAACAGAAGCAACACTTTCTTGCGACACTTCCAGTCCAATGAACCCTGGTGGGGGAACCCCTATTATATATTGGTAAAAGACCCATTGGATCTAAGAGGTGTATCTTAGTCTTGAGAGAACGCATTGGATGAAGTCTTTAGGATGACAAGGAAATGGGCAGAAGGGGGGTGGGGATAGAGAGGGTGAGGGCAATTTCACTTGTTTTGTATTCTCAAGAAAAAAAAATTACGTTGTGTATTAAGACGCATGTCCCATGCCAGTCTTCATAATAATATGGTTACCATTTAAAAAGTTGAGAAAAAGTTCTAACTTAATTTCCTTTATTTAAAAAATCCGTTAAAAGGATTAACAGATCTAGTTTAAAGTTATCCCCCCCCCCCCAAACCTGTGGTATATGTAACTGTTTATTCAAAGGCCAAGCAAGTTGACATCAATACAAATCAACTTGTTTTCCGCTGTACAAGGTCACCGGTGTCACCACGAGATAAGTACACAATTGTTTTCGTCTAGACACAAACTTCAATATAACAAAACAAACAACGACAAATGTGGAACCATCTCTTCCTATTCGCCACGCTTCAGATTAAAGAAACACTAAATAGAACGGACTTCAACGTTTTCATTCAAAGAGGCCGATTAACAGTCGTCGATTCAATTGTTGCCCATTGGGAGTTTTAAATTAACTAGTAGCACAATGGTCGTTTTTTTTTTTTTTATTTAACCAAATCTCGCGGTAGTTTCATAGCACTAGACCCCCCCCCTTTTTTTGGGGCTATTCCTTCCCCCCCCCTTATTTTAAAGCCCTTAATTTCTTTCGCGTGCAGTGATCTAACTTCTCAACAGACCTTCCCTTGCTTTGGCCGAAACAGCGCTAGGCTTCGTGGTGTCTATTTGTTCAAGACTTAAAAGGGAGGACAATGAAACATCCCAGTTGGCAGCACGCCCTAGCTTCCCGGGGACAACATTAAAATTACGACACATTTGTAATTAACCTTTTTGGTTTCAAGACAAGAAATGACAAAACACGGGGTGGAGAAGAGAAAGGAGTGACTTCGTTCAACTCTTAATGACTTCAACAACGAATGGAGACTGTCTTGTAATATGCCCCCCCCTCCCCCGTCACTGAAACATAAGGTAGTCGTGACAATGTCCTAAACCAGTAGTTCCAAAAATTTTTTCACTGAGGATTTTTTTTTCACGTGTTTCTCATTATCGTTATTTTGTAAATGGGTTCCGTGGTTTGAGAACCATGCCCCAGATACAAGTCACTGCAGAGATAGGTCAAATATCTACGCAGATAGTTTCCGCAGAGAAAGTGAAAGGCAACATCTGGAGGGCATACATCACATTCCAATTTCTTGGTTACAAGCCAAACAATCACTTTCTTCATTTCATGTTGAGTTGAAACTATTAAACTTCATAGGAACCCGTTTTCTAGATCTCTCTCTCTCTCTCTGTGTCTGTCTCTCTCTCTCCTTCCATCAGCTCCCCTCCCCCCTTTAAAAAAAAAAAAAAAACAACTCTTTTTGATCACAATGTGCAGACTCCAGACTAAACCAAACATAAAAAAAAAAAACATTTTCAACACGGCAGATGAACAATACACACAGCGAAAAAGATGCCAATGTTCCAGTATAATAATGTTAATCACAGCTGAATTTAATGGAATAAGATCTTTTCAAGATTTACACTTTCTTATGTAGGTCAAATAAAATCTTAAAACCTTTTCCTTCATTATTATTATTGCCATCATTCTTCACCTATTTGCAAAATCGCGGTATTTGCTTCAAAATAAACAGTCTATTATAATACAATCCTAGTGGCATTCAGATCAAAGGAGCAAAAATAAAAAAACATCTGAAATCCAGAGAGTTTAGGACAAGGATTATTAATAAATTGGACAACATGCAAAGACAAGTTAAGAGTGCTGGCACTATATATACAACACCTAAACTTTGTTCACCTATACACAACAAATATTAGAAAGTCTGTAACAACACGACAAACCAGAGGACAGTCTCATCACAATTCATGCAATGAACCACACTTTCAATGTTGCTATTTAGGCAGAAATGGGCAGTTGCCATCTTTCAATGTTCAATAAATGGCATTTTGTTTGGGGTCTACTTGATCTAGGTCAGTGCTACAAAATCTTAAATAAATAAAATTTAAAAAGTTTGGAAGCAGTACCACTTTGACACCCATTTTCTGAGGGTAATACTATTTAAATATAATATATAGAGAGAGAGACAAAACCTATACTAATCTTATATTTTTACATTTGTGGGTCAACTCTGCATTTGGCTTAGCTCAATTTAGCTACATAAATACTTTAGCTTGAGATATTTGGTCATACATCAGAGTTAAACATGGTAATTATCCTGTAAATTTGCATTTTTCTGTAACCAATTGCCCACTTGGTCTATTAATATTACTAAGTTTAGGTATATTCTTAATTTGCTTCATTTCCATTAATCACAATAAATTTATGTTTTAATAAAACAACTTTGCAGGTCATCATGATTGCAAAAAACTTTTTCATATTTAATTTCTCACTGCCCACATACCAAAGACCTTCCACCAGTGTGTTTGTTGTGTTAGAAATGTGTATAAACAGACCTAACCAAGAACCTAAGTAGCATTAAGATCTAAATAAATAGAAATAGTGATATTCTTTGGTTAATTCTGTAACCCTGTTTCATGATCTAAGTCTAGTCTTCATACTAATACTAAAGACTGGCCAAACTAATAATGTATACAGAGCACACTAGCACAGAGACCAAAGACTTTTGTGCGAAACTGGGGAGGACATAAAGTTTATATTGTAGACTAGATAAAGACTAATAGATATATGTAGATCTAGTCAGCTATTTATTTTAAAATAATATCCATTAAAATAAAGACCAGGGAAACTAAAACAGACTGACTCTTGTCTTCGCTAACTAATCTATCAAGATTTATTCTAGAATAATCTGGTTTAGAGAGAATAAGTCTAGATCTAGATCAGTAGACTGAGTACTTGGTGATTGTGTTGGACTTAATAAAGCCTATCCTAGAGTTTAGATTAGTAACATATTTTTATTGTGAGTTGTTAAACAAAAATTATGAGTCTTCTAGATAACCCAGACTAGATGCTATATTATAGATCTAAAAGATAGAGTACAAGTGTCTGAGGAGATTTCATCTATCTTCTTAAATAATACAGACCTTACTTATTTAAAGATTATGGTTCAGTGTTTTATGTATAATTGCTA
This sequence comes from Biomphalaria glabrata, assembly GCF_947242115.1. Lineage (NCBI taxonomy): Eukaryota > Metazoa > Mollusca > Gastropoda > Planorbidae > Biomphalaria > Biomphalaria glabrata. The sequence continues at coordinate 4,231,214 of NC_074720.1, forward strand.
CTTTAATTTTGAGTCTTCTGTCCTGAAGGCTTTCTAAATTAAGTGATTTTATTACAGGTACAGGTGTTACTCTAGCCAAATGTGAATATTCGTTTTTTTATTAATCTCAAAGCGCTATATTACCATCTGTTCTAGTTTTTTAAATGTTTTCTTGAGTTGAGGGGTCCCAAACAATGGATGCACACAATATATTCTATTATTGAATAATTGATCTAACCAAAGTTAAATAACATTTTAGTTTTATGAGAGTCATCAACAAGGTATTGCAAAAATAATGCTCTTACTAGTTGTCACTAGAATTGACTAGATCTATATATCTAGAGTATAGATCTAGAAAGATCCAGATGTAATAAGGCAAGGCATAGTCATAGCCAAGATTTATATGTGTGTATGTAATTAATGTTCATTCTATTCTGAGCCTTTTTTCTTTCTGATGTTTTGTTTACCCTAGTATAGACTCTTCTTTTAGTTAGTGGAAAGACAGTAAACACCCCACTCTGCAAGTTAGGGGGTTTGGGGGAGCGCTGTTAGGCCCAAGCGCCAAGCATTATTTCCAGTATTTAAAACTAAAAAAGGCAAATTCTGAGTTATCTACCATTCAATTGCCTATGCTATCTAGTAAATTCTAGTACTGCCTTATACTTATAACTGTCTAGTAGGGTACAATGTTACAAAATTAATTCTAGGTCTAGAGTACTCTAGAGTCTAGGCCATGGCGTGTTCCAGCAAAGACAACTGTATTGATTTATATTGGTTACATACAAAAATACACAGAGTCTAGATCTTAGATTAGAGTATAAATGTATTTATAATTATAGTAGTCTGTACTTAGAGTAAAGACCTACAATGACGAATGACGGTGAATGACCTACATATACTTAGTAGACTTAGAATATACTATACTTCTACTATAGTCTAAGTCTAGATTTAGTTATTTAGTTTACATAGTTACTCATAGTGAGTCATAATAACATTACATACCGAATAGATTTATTTAGACTAGACTCTACTCTATCTAGAGTCTAGACAGTTTTGTTTTGAGTCTCCATCTAAGGCATTTTTCATCTATAATATTCTATAACTATAGACTAGTATAGACTTATAGACATAATCTATTATTATATTAATTTATTATATTTATATATTTTTATATAATATTATATAGATCTATATTCTAAGTATATTTAATATATCTACTAGAGTCTATATCAATATCTAGTGACATTATGATTATATTCTAGACCTAGTGTCTAGTAGTGACTTTCTAGTCGTTTAGACTTTAGTCTTAGTTATCTTATTTATAAGTTAGATTTAGATCTCTAGACTCAACTCTTAGTTAACTACTAAAAACTAGTCTAGAAACTCTAGATCTAGAGTCTAGAGTTCTAAAAAAATGTAACAAAAGTCTAGATCACGATCAAGTTGAGAATATCTAGTCTAGATCTAGAAGTCTATATAGTCTATCCAATTTTGGCGCACTAGTCATAGCTATAGTATTTCATCATCATGTCTAACAAGAGAGTTGTTTGGCCTCGCTATGATCCTCAGCCTGACAGAAACATTTTCTAGCAGGCCATGTGCTCTGTGTTGTTTTAGAGTAAATATCCATGTTAATGTGTCGAAATAGTGTTTTAAAAACTGAGCTTACCAAAAGATCCATACGAGCTTCATTGTCATTTTCGCCATTTATCGTTTTAGTCCCATTTTCTCGATTTAAAACATTTGGATACAGATGCGACCTCCCCGAAGTAGCAGCCATTTTCACATGACAGTACTTTACTATTTTCGGTTGGCTATAGGTTTTTTTTAAGTTAATACCCAGGACAACCTAGATATTTTTTTACTTGGTCTTAAGAAACGTATCAAGATTTTAAACTAGAGGAAATAATGCGTAAATAAAAATAACTACAATTTTTTGTTTTCAACAAGTTTAATAAATAATTGTATGATCGCAATACTTAAGACAAACCAAAAATAAACAGCTAGACTAGTGGAAAATACCCAATGGTGAAGTGACAGTTTTTGAAACATAATGCTATGATTATCATGTTTTGATTATGTCGAGTAAGAACATTACTCTGGATATAAATAATCTACGTCACTCTACATTTGTAACTTTTGTGGTGTAGAAAACAATACTTTTTGCTGCTTTTATATTTTTACAATTTTGTGTAAGTTAGCATAACCTCATTTCCCATTAATTTAGGGAAAAATTATAACGGAGTTTGTATTTGACATGTCACCGTAAACAAGGAGAAAATTAAGTTCTGTGTGTTAGTTTATGTTAAAAACGTAGCTGTCGTTTAAATAAGTAAACATTTGTTAACCATCATAAGGTAGAGTTTAAATGCACATTCTACATTTGTGTTTTGTTGAGATTGATGCAAGAATACACTAATTTCGTAAGTTTGTGTGTTATCCTTTTATTTTTCCCACGAGTTTTTTTTCCCTCAACGTAAAGTTCATTGATAATTGAACTACCAATGAAAGTCTTTATTTATGTCACGTGAGTGTCGATCTTCTTCGTGTAGTCTAGGATACGTGTAAAAATGGAAATCTCCATTTGTTTACTTTTAAAAAAAATAAAATAAAATGCTAAATCATTTGTAAAAAAACACATATAAGAGTCAAAAACATATTAAAATATGTATTAATAAGTTTTTGTATTAAAATTATATTAAAACTATCATGATACTATGTGTATGTAAATGTGTATCTATAAATAGACTGTAAATGGAGTGTAAAAAAAGAAGCATGCATGTACAGTGATAAACCCACAGACTATGAACGAATCAACGAAGTTAATCATCGTTAATGTTTAATAAATTAGATTTGTTTACATATGAAAAGACAATGGGGGGGGGGGGGGGAGGGGCGTTCTCACAAAAAGGTGCAAAACCGTAAAACTAATGTTTTAAAGAGACTCCCAAAAATTGTTTTCTTTGCATTATAGATCTAGATCTAGCTGCAAAGACTCCTAATTATTTCCTGGTGCTATATTAGAGCTTGGAATGGGTTGCCTGAATCAGCCAAGAAAGCTAACGAGTTTACGTCACTAATTAACATGCATGACTAGATAGACACAAGAACACGCGTTGGACGTATAGTCATCTTTTTGAAGTAACGTCTATAACTTATAAGAAGATATTGTTATAAACTTTTATATTTTAACATTAATCGAGCAAAAACTGTGTTATTGCAAATGTTTTACAAAATGAAACTAATTTAGTGAAGGGATGTCATTTCTTTTTCTAAATATCTTTTGGAAGAAATCACGTTTTAACGAGAGGCGTCTGCTAAACGTTTTCTTTTAAAGAAAAAAAAAGGGCATCTCAAAGCGTTTCCGCTAACGCGATACTTATGTCAGAAAGCAGGGGCGGACTGGCTATATGGGGCATTCGGGCAAACGCCCGGTGGGCCGGTAGGCCACCGAAAGGGCCGCATGGATGCCACTATGACACGTATTAAATTGTTAAAGGTTTTGTAACATTCTCTTCTAAAAGTGATCCTTTGAACGTCGTTTAAAGAAATCTTTCACAGACTCAACAGTGTAATACTTAGTTAATCTAACACATTGTCCGAAATAATGTAATAGCTCACAGCCGTAGACAGTGCTACTAGTAGGCTCCATCCCTTTAGGGCCGACACGTTTAGCGATTAAAAAGCAACATATGGCCTATATTTCTTATAAAGATATTAAGCATGTGTACAGTTATCGATACATTATCATACTTAACAATGATTTTGAGGACAGATAGACATAGAATTGGATGCCCATCATGTTATATACAGTTTTGTATAGAATTGTATAGAATTTCCCGGGCCGATTTTGACATCCAGTCCGCCCCTGTCAGAAAGGCTGAATTTCACCAAACTGTCGTACACCATTCTATTATCTTTTGCTTGACAAAAATAGGACGGGATCGAGGCTGCCTTTTTACACCATTACATACGAACTTGCGCTATATGTCTCGAATGAGCTCGCATTTTGTATCGACTAGATCTCAGTGATGTCTAAACTTCTACCCGAGGGCCACGTTCGTCCCGTGATGCTATCGGGCCCATCTATTTTCTGCCCACAACGCATAATGAAACCGCAGAGGATCGGCTCTATTGGACGGCGACTCGTGAAACATGTCGCAAAATTTGTTTGGCCCTTAGGCTAAAAAAATTGGCACCTTTGCTATAGACCCCAGGAGAAGGCGTTTCTGCATGCAGGAAAACACTTGATCAGAGGAGCCCGGCCCCGGACCTCGCTATTAGAGCTTAAAGCATAAACCTCATAGCTCTTCGTATTTTCTTTTTTGTTGTTTAAATTGTAATTTCTTTCCCAGTTTTTCCAATAAGTAATCGACAAGTTCTCTTACTTTCAATCTCCGCTCTATCTCTTTTTACAAAGCTAATATCAACTCTGTCTGTCTGTCTTTCTGTCTTGTAAAAAGTCTGAACACGTTATTTCTCTCACACCCATTCTCCGAGCAAGTTAAAACTTTGCACGATTACTCATTGACATAGACAAGACATGAATCCATAAAACAACATATTAAACAACTAGTCAATTAATTACAAGTAATTAATTTTTTTCGATACCAACAAGGGAAATCAATCCTTTGACATACACGACTAAATTTGTCGAGTTTCGTCCTCTTACATAATTGAACACTTTTTTTCTGACACACCCATACACGGATCAAGTTGAAACTTTACACAATTATTTATTGTACCTAACAAAACATAAAAGCATGAGTCAAATCAAAATAAATCAACCAATTAGTCAATTAATTATTGATAATTAATTATTTTATTTGATATCGAAAAATGGAAAGAAACTTCTACATTCTTGAGTGATATAGTTGTAAGTGCGTAGTTCTTCCCCTAAGAGAAGCTATGTTTTTGTTTATATTTTGCTTGTTTGTCATTTGTTTTTACTTGCCTTCTCTCTTTCTACTTTTGTATCTTTCGCTTTTTTTCTTATTCATTACATTCTCTTTTATTTCTCTATACATATAAGTCTTGATCGTTCTATGCGTAAATACGCCCAAAACGCGTCGGCAAGTGTAAACATCTTACTAAATATAATTAGTTGGTGTACAGCCCGCGTGTTTTATATACACACGCAGTCACACAAGTAATTAGAGATTAATGTCATAAAAAACAAACATTGCTCTCACTACAGCATTAAGATCTACCGGTAACTTTGTATTTGAACACAGACTTTTGGCGCTGCAACAAGCTATTGCCCACAGGTTGTGACTTTGCAGGTCAGTGTTCAGGCCTTCTTTAACAAATGGTCTCGATTTGAGGCCCCCCCCCTTTCAAACCCAGTTAAGTTGCCAGGATGTCTGCCTGGTCATAAAGTATGTGCTTTGGACAGTCACGGGTTACCGAGTACAAACCCTGCCCGTTGTCATCCCCGTATCACCCTTGTAGATACTAGATGGAATAAGAAATGTGCCTTTTTTTTTTTTTGTTTTGTTTTGTGAACAGTTTGTATTCAAAGATAAGATAAGATAAAGAGTTATCCGAGGATTCGGGTCCGTCTTACGTACGCTAAGTTTAACGGCTAGGAATGTTATGATCCGTATCGAGATAGATCTATGACGGATCTCTACGGATTCACAGTTCCACACAAACCAGGAAAAAGAATCTGCAGAGTCATTGATCATGTCTATGACGTAGGCGTCGATAGGGTGTGACTAAACACTAACTCCAAGAAGCTTATAGATTTACACGTTGGATATATGAAACTGCAATGTCATTGAAATGTCATATGATCGGGGAACATTCTCTAGTTCAAACAAAGTGTATATTCCAAGTGACGTCACTTTCGACAAAAAAAAAAAAAAAAAAAAAAAAAAAAAAAAAAAAAAAAAAGGGGGGGGGGGGAATGGCCTACGTATAATATAAATAAAGTAAAAAGTAAAGGTCGCCCTTTCAGACCTTGTGGTCTATAGGGCAGATGATGTAAAGGTCATCTGTTTCTGTAAAATATAAACATGATAGATAAGAACTAGACTTACCATTACCAATAATTTGATCTAATTTTCCATATAGGCCACAGTTTGTGTAGATTACCTTTCTGTGTGCGTGTGTGTATAAATGCACTAAACTTAATTAGATATTGTAAACAATTGACTTAATCAACATTGACATTCATTGTTAAAGGACATTCACAAAAAGAGGCGTTTACACTTTTTGAACATTTCGAAATACGAAACGTCAGTGGTCCTACCTCGATTTATTTTCTTATAATGAAATATTTATAAAACATGTTGTTTTTTTTGTGTGTTTTTTTTTTTGCCTTATTCTTGTCCCCTCCCATCCCCCAAACAAAATAAAATCCAATTAACAGAATACGAAAGTACTGATAACAGGCCGGCCCTAACAAATTGCGAGGCCCTATGCAAATCGGATTGCGCTTGGCTCAGTCTGGGTAGGGATAAGTGAAAAATTAAGATTTTATATTAGAAAATAAATTTGTCTTTGCATTTTATTCATTCTTTACTAAGAAAAAAAATCACGATTAAATTAACTTTACGAGCCTTGCGTGTAGCGAAGTCATACAGTAGGCCTATATCATCAAAATTCTGTTTCCTACATCACGCTAGATAGCAAGAATCGCGAATTGTTCAATCTATCTTCGTGAATTGCTGATCTCAAGTAATTCTTAATTAGTTTGAGGCGCGAGAAGTTTCTTTCTTCGGATGCCACAGTTACAAGTATTGTATAATACCTTTTTTTTAAAATCGCGACTAGGATTGGCGTTTCCCATATTAAACGACACCTCAAAATGGCAACTTTATCTATATTTCATAAGATTTTTTTTAGTTTTCATGAGATTTTAATAATTTCAGGAGATTTCCAGGACTTTTTCGTATATTTTGCAATTGCAGGAGATTTGCAGGAGCTCCAGGGAAACCGGGTAGCCGCAGAAACCCTGTTATAAGTTATAATAGTTTAATTTAATAATGTACACCAAGAATAGGCGCGTGGACTATGAAAGCGTGGGGCCAACTGCGGTCGCATTGGTTGCAGTGGCCTAAGGCCGGCCCTGATTGATGGCCGCCTTCAGCCATAACTATCGTCCATCTCGTTGAACACTTTTTTCATGTGAAAATGTGCCTGCTCTTTCTGTGTCATTCAATGTCATGAGAAAGAATGGACCTCATTCACCAGTCGTACACAAACAACATTTAGCCACGTGGTGCTTTATCCCTTCTATATAATTTACGATCTCATGTTTAATTCATGATGGTTGTCACGTGACAGTTTTTTTCCCCATTGTTTTATCAATAAGATCACGTGACTAAATGTTGTTTGTTTACGATTGGTGAATGAGGTCCATTATCTCCCTTTTGCAACTTCTTGTGAGGCCAATCCTCGTTACTCAGCTGCGGTCAGAGGTTGGTCATCTGTTTTCCGAGGACTACTCGGTTTAAGGCAGTAGTTATCCAGTGAGGCTGAAAAGCCCCTCTTACCATCGAGGGTTGTCCCTGGCGTTCCAACATACGCCAACAAGCTAGGAACTTATCACCGGTAACTACCATTCTTCTTTAGTTTTTTTTTTTTTTTCAGAGACATTGCTGTAAGAGATGGAGTGACCTCTTCATTGCTGGGTGAGTGCCTGAACGGTAAATTTGCTGGGCTGCCCATGCGTCAACACTCTTCCACACTGACCGGGTCCAAAGGGATGAAAAACCATCGCAATTTGGGGGGTCAGGTGGCTGCAGGAGTATGCCAATGAGAAGTAGTCTTACCACTACCCCCCCACCCCCCACCCCCGCCTACGGGGCTCCAAAGCCTGATTTTCTGTTAAGGGTTTACTCCCAAAGCCTTGGACCTTAAAGGGTCACACATAAGGCAGTGTGGCTATTAACCTATAGCTAGGGATTGGGTTTGTGCTCTTTACAGCATAAATTAATCAACTATCTAAACCAGGGGTTCTCAACCTGTGGATCGCGACCCTCTTGGGGGTCGATTGACGATTTGCCAGGGATCGCCAATGACCATCAAAAATATGGATTGTTTTTGTCTACTCTTCTATTGCTGTTTGTGTGTGTGTGTGGGGGGGGGGTCGCGGCAGAGTGGGGGATTGTAAGAAGGGGTCGCCGAGCTTAAAAGGTTGAGAACCGCTGATCTAAACTATTCCTCTTAAAAAAAAACAACAAGTAGTTTTTAATTAACATTTATTTATTAATACGGCGTGAACATTGTTTTGTGTGTCTATTTATCTCTAAGTCTCTCCCAGATTTCCTCTTTACATTTTCTGACGTTTTTCTACAGGTTCCATTACATGGCCACCGCATTGTTCTCATATCCCTTTCTCTTCTGTTTCTCTCTTGCTGTATTTTAAAGAACACAAAACGTCATTTTCAATATTTTAAGTGCAAACAAAGAACAGATTACTTTTAGTGTCCACAATTTCCAATACATTGAAGACATTTCAATTTTCCAAATGTACTTTACTGAAGTTACATTATAGACCTAGCTATAAAATTTTTACTAAAGTAACAATTTCGACCTAGATATGACACTTTACTGAGGTAACAATTTTGACCTAGATATGACACTTTACTGAAGTAACAATTTCGACCTAGATATGACACTTTACTGAAGTAACAATTTAGACCTAGATATGACACTTTACTGAAGTAACAATTTTGACCTAGATATGACACTTTACTGAAGTAACGATTTCGACCCAGATCTTCCTACCTTATACAGACGTTACTTAAAAAAAAATATATATATATTTGTAAAATGTTTGACATGTTTCGGATGCTCCTTCAGATTATAAGACAATCTACTTCCTAGTCCAAACATCCCGCAGGACAACGGTGGATGGCAGCGGCCAAGGTATGAACCCGAGACCGTTGAGAAGTCCGAACGACAGTCCAGGGCGCACACCGCAGGACCAGGCAGCCATCCGACACATCACTTCAGTTACATTATAGACAAAAATAAGACATTTACTAGTTACATTATAGATTAACTTAAGATCAGAATTTTATGCAGCCATAAGATGTATGGAGAGAGAGAGAGAGTGAGAGAGAGAGAGAAAGTGTGTGTGTGTGTGTGGTGTAACCTATGTCGATCTCAAGGTCGACACCTGAACGCTAGAAAAAAAAAAACGAAATCTATAACCTTTTTTTTTTTTGTTCTATTAGTTTAGTTTAGATGCTTGGGGACGATCAAAATGCCGTTTTGAACTCAAGTCTAGCCAAACTAAGCATACCCACATCACATCAAAGACGGAAAGAAGTGAGCGAATCAAAGCAAAAAGAAATTATAAAGGACCAACAACCCAACGCAACACCGCAACACCCCGTTTTCATGCTTGGGCAAAGAATTCGTGTAGTTCTATATTCAAGATATACGCCATGCGCACCCGTTTATTGTGAATCGCTTGTTGACACACACAGGATGTAATTATCCCAACCATTTGGTTCCCTAAGTGCCAAAACGGGCCACAGTTTTGATACCTTGAGAACGACCTTGTTTTACCTGGCCAGTCATCGGGACGAACGATTATAAGACCAAAAACAAATGAAGCAAAAAACTTAGCTTTGACATTGAATAAATTGGCAATGCGCTGTGCCAGTGACGCAATGTTTACATGTCTATTTTTAGAACAAGGCCTATAACTAGGACAATGGTTCTCAGACGCGTGAAGATATGCGGGTGTGAAGCAGAGAGAGAGAGACAGAGACAGAATGCTAAAGTTGGCTTAGAAACTGTTGCTGTTAGACACCTTAATATGCAAGACATAAGGTAGGTGAGTGCGGAGTTTAGGTACGCAGGGCCGGTCTTAGGCCACTGCAACCTATGCGGCCGCAGTGGGCCCGCACTTTCATAGGCCCAGCACTTTCATAGGCCCCGCGCTAATTCCAATGGTAAATTATTAAATTAAACCATTATCACTTATGTATATTAACGGTTTCCGCAGCTTCCACATTTTCCAGGACCTCCTGGAAATCTCCTGAAATTACAAAATATACGAAAAAGTCCTGGAACTCTCCTGAAAAATTGACTAAATTTACATTTAGAGGTGCCTATCCCACACGCGATTAAAAACAAAAAAAAAAAACAACAAAAAAAAAAAACGGCATTGTCAGCTTTCCCTAAAAAAAATTTGTTGCAAAGACCAATAAAGCCCGCAATAGTTAGGACCGGCCCTGTAGGTACGCCCTAGGGATAGACACCACTTGTTTGGACAGAGGGGTTCAAATTCTTCTTTTTTATTTTTTTATCACACAATTACAATACATGAATCAATTAAAAAACATTAGTATATCAATTAGTCGTAATTAATTTTGTTTTATATAGAGACAGTAGGGCCAACTAAGGGGAAATAAGCCTTGTGTAGAGAATTAGTTTGTTGGCTAATTTTTTTTTAACTAACAATAGACAACAAAAGTTTCTTTTTTAATAAGTACTTGCACAGCTCAGTGGCTAACAAGTTGGCCTTGCATCTTAGAGGCTTGATCTCGAATTTAATCTCGAGCAACTTTTTTGAAAAGCCAGCACGGAAACCTTCTCCAAGATACCCCCTTTCCCCCTCCACTGGTCCACAAGAGAATGGATCACAGCGCACTGAGCATGCTGTAAGCAGGAAAGTTGCATTAAACATAAACACCATACACATATTTCCAATCGCACACATTTAGTATTGTTAGTCAAGAGTTAATAAAAATTAATTACATGATTGATTCAAAACAATTGATATAATTTCACTGAATATAAGCTGTTTTTTTTTTAAATAAAGTATTTTTAAAATTTCACTTGTTCATCATTAAAAAAATGTTTAGAATTTAAATCTTCTGTCTAACATAGTCCTTCGTACGTGTGGAATGACTTCGGACTGTTCTTAAACAAATCTATCCTTAGAATAATCCCAAGACCGATTTTAAATTGCCATTTCTTTATTTACACAATAAATGTTTTTCTGTCTTATTTAATCTAGACCTACTTCAGTTTCGGTCACGTCTGCTCTCAGATCAAGACAACGGGTACTGCAGACGTAGTGCTAGCGGATGAAATTCAAGTTGGCAACTCTATGTCATCATCAATGCACCTACAGTGATGCAATGCTCGTGGACACCAAAGAACTGACCAAAGACTTATTTCCTCTAATTGTGTCGCATTTTTTCCCCCCAAGACCTATTGCCATTAAGTCGTTTCTGTACACTAACCAAAGATTTGGGAACTCGCTCCCAACTGAGGGCATGCTTCACACTGACCAAATGTTTGGGAACTGGCTCCCAACAGAGGGCATGCTTCACATTGAGCCACATTGTACATGTTTCATAGTTCTGAAAGCATCCTGAGCCAATGTTATGTTTTTAATAGAAATACTTGATTCAACTATTATTACCGTACTACTACCAGATGACGTGTAGTGCTATTAGAGCATGGAATGGGTTGCGTGAATCAGCCAGGAAAGCCAACGACTAGGCAGAGTCTAAGTCACTGATTAACAAGCATGACTAGATTGATATAGTGACAAGATAAAGGCACATTCCTCGTCCCATATGCTAGGACAAATTTGTACAAATGCTCCTTCTTCCCTAGTGCTATTAGAGCATGGAATAGGTTGCTTGAGCTAGCCGGGAAAACCACTGGCTTGGCAGAATTTAAGTCATTGGTTAATATGCCTGACTGAATGCATGACGCGTAGGACGTAATCATCTTCTTTTTTGAAGTAACGTCTATATTAGATAAGAGTAGGACGTAATCATCTTTTTTAAAAATATTTTAAAAAAAAAACGTGTATTTTATGAGATAAGATAATGAACATTTTAAAATAGATATTGGTTTGAGAATTATTAAGGAAGGCAGCTTTTGTTGTCAAGGCTTCATCTCGCAAGGCATTTACACAGGTCAGTGGTCTGATGTAACTATAATGCCTGATGGAATTTAGTTTCAAAGTTGTACAAAAGAAAGTTTAAAAAGTAAAAGTTCCCCTTTCAGACCTTCTGGTCTATAAGGCAGATGATGTAAAGGTCAAAGGTCATCAGTTTCTGTGGCCTAAGGTTAACGAGGGTGTCATGTAGCCCGCACAACGACCAACCGCCTTTACTTTTCCACAACAAATGTCAGGTACCCATTAGCCCGAAGGTACCGAAATTAAAAATCCCAGTCTTCACCAGGATTCGAACCCCAAGCGCTTCACCGCTCAGCCACCGCGCCTCCACATAAGAAAGTAGAAGACGACAAAGTGAGACACAAAAAAAAAGTGTAAACAAATTATTTTATTATTATTATTGTTAACTCCTAAGTATTTATACATGTAGCCTTATACACAGTGTAGATTTAAATTTAGTTTAATTTAGTTCGTTTAGACTTGTTGAGTATTGTACTAATATTCACTTTTGCCACAAAGGACGAAACAGTGAGAGAGTCGTCTGCAGTCAAATGAGAAGCGCAGAGCTACACACTCCAGCAACAACACACAGGCGTTTATCAGTTCTGGCAGACGGATCATGAACTAGATCGTTGAACTTATTTGAGAAGGGGAAACTTTACAGCCTTCCTCCAAGCTGTTGTTAGCACTTTCAATAAAAAAAACCCAGCTATAACTTTCAATAGCCAACAGCTATAACTTTCAATAGCAAGCAGCTATAACTTTTAATAGCAAACAGCTAAAACTTTTAATAGCAAGCAGCTATAACTTTCAATAGCAAACAGCTATAACTTTCAATAGCAAGGAGCTATAACTTTTAATAGCAAACAGCTAAAACTTTTAATAGCAAACAGCTATAACTTTCAATAGCAAACAGCTATAACTTTCAATAGCAAACAGCTATAACTTTCAATAGCAAACAGCTATAACTTTCAATAGCAAACAGCTATAACTTTCAATAGCAAGCAGCTATAACTTTTAATAGCAAACAGCTATAACTTTTAATAGCAAACAGCTATAACTTTCAATAGCAAACAGCTATAGCTTTTAATAGCAAACAGCTTTAACTTTTAATAGCAAACAGCTATAACTTTCAATAGCAAACAGCTATAGCTTTTAATAGCAAACAGCTTTAACTTTTAATAGCAAACAGCTATAACTTTCAATAGCAAACAGCTATAACTTTCAATAGCAAACAGCTTTAACTTTTAATAGCAAACAGCTATAACTTTCAATAGCAAACAGCTATAACTTTCAATAGCAAACAGCTATAGCTTTTAATAGCAAACAGCTTTAACTTTTAATAGCAAACAGCTATAACTTTCAATAGCAAACAGCTATAACTTTCAATATCAAACAGCTATAACTTTCAATAGCAAACAGCTATAACTTTCAATAGCAAACAGCTATAACTTTCAATAGCAAACAGCTATAGCTTTTAATAGCAAACAGCTTTAACTTTTAATAGCAAACAGCTATAACTTTCAATAGCAAACAGCTATAGCTTTTAATAGCAAACAGCTTTAACTTTTAATAGCAAACAGCTATAACTTTCAATAGCAAACAGCTATAACTTTCAATAGCAAACAGCTTTAACTTTTAATAGCAAACAGCTATAACTTTCAATAGCAAACAGCTATAACTTTCAATAGCAAACAGCTATAGCTTTTAATAGCAAACAGCTTTAACTTTTAATAGCAAACAGCTATAACTTTCAATAGCAAACAGCTATAACTTTCAATATCAAACAGCTATAACTTTCAATAGCAAACAGCTATAACTTTCAATAGCAAACAGCTATAACTTTCAACAGCAAACAGGTATAACTTTTAATAGCAAACAGCTATAACTTTCAATAGCAAACAGCTATAACTTTCAATAGCAAACAGCTATAACTTTTAATAGCAAACAGCTATAACTTTCAATAGCAAACAGCTATAACTTTCAATAGCAAACAGCTATAACTTTCAATAGCAAACAGCTATAACTTTCAACAGCAAACACTATTTACTTTTGCTAGAAGTAATAGAATTGGGAAATTTCAAGAAAAAATGTTCCATTCTCAACAATGTTTAGGACATATATTCAAGACCTGATTTAGACCTGATAAGGCCCTAAGCTGTCTAAGATATCGAATCCGTAGTAAGCAACATAACGCAATGTTTCCTAAGCGCTCCATTCAAAATGATTAAAAATAGCAATGGAACCATTTTTTTGGGGGGCCCCCAACCTATTGCTGATGTTGCCTATAGGCAAATCCAGCACTGGCTGTATTCAAACACTGTTGCCAACTAACTAGCTACAAGAGAAACAAATAAGAAATGTGATTGTACAGTGCTATAACGTGCACACACACAAAAAAATGAAATTACATAGCTAAAATATCATTTTGTTAAGGAGTTTGTGCGTGTGTATATTTATGATGTAATCACGAGGAAAGTAGAACAGGTGTTTTGGTAGTCTGAGCTGAAGAGTTTCTGATGAAACCACGAGGTGCTCTTTTGTAAGCAGGTTTATAAAGACTATACTGAAAGTTGCAGAAAGGGGAGATTTGCAAGCAGGGGCGCAGCTAGGAATTCTCCATCGTTTGGTGCCCGGGAGGCTTGACATCTTTGGGGGCCCCTGTATTTTGCTTAACATTTAAGTTTTAATGTAAAAAAACACTCCTTTTTAAATTGGCCCCCTCCTCCCCCACCCTAGCTACGCCACTGTTTGCAAGAGATGTGAGACAGAAAAGATATCTGATTATTATCAGAAAATTATATTGAATCAAATCGAACCTTTCACTAGACAGGAGTTGGCTCGCGGGCCGTAGTTTGCCTAATAATAAACTTGCTGTGTCATATAATATGTACTTAATAAAATGACCTTGACATTATCAGACATTTTATTTTTAAATTGGCTTTCGCCAAGTTTTCCTCTCACCCGCCCCTTTCTACTACGTGCTCGACCAACTTAAGTTGAGGTCATTTGGAATTTTTCTCTGGAGGTCATTTAAGGAAAAGTGGGTTTCACTTTCAGGTTGTTGTGTGTGTGTGTGTGTGTTTTGTGAGTGAGTGTGCGTGTCTATCAAAGCGGACGATATCACACTATAAATAGGGCTCTACTGCATTCTAGGACAGGCACTGACCTATGGAACGAATCAGGACGACGCTTAATGACGTAAGATGCTAATTATTACCAAGGCCTTTTCTGCCGCTTGGCAACCATAGGCGGACACCTAAGTAGGACAAAGTTTAGGGCGGCTCATTTTTTTTTAAAGCGCTAGAAAATTGTAGAACAGTCGAATCCAAATGTTCAGAAATCGCGAACTTCTTGTTCGATTCCGGAATCCTCAATTA